>NC_057796.1:298216861-298396105 GCF_018294505.1 Triticum aestivum
GGCGGCGGCGGCCCGTGCGCGGAGAGGAGAGAGGCGCGGGGTGGACCGGCGGCCTGGCGCGGCTGGGCTCGGCCCGGCAGGCGCGCGCGTTTTTTTTTAAAATACGTTCCGCGGAAAAATTCGTAGAAAAAAACTAAAAGTCAGAAAAATAAAAAATAAATTTTCCCCATCTAGTTAGAAAATCTAGAATAGGGTGAACATTTTTTTAACACAAAATAAATATTTTGAAAACATGCAATATTTTTAATGCAATAAAAATTGCAAATAAATTCCAATAAATGATTTTAACATTTTTCCTCCAGTATTTCAATTGTTTTGGAGAAGTCATATTTTCTCCTCTCATATATTTTGTTTAATGAAATATTTTTTCGGAGAGAAAATAATTAAAACCAAAATCCTCGTCTTATTATTTGATGAAAACCAAATTTGAAAATTCGAGAAAATCCCCAACTCTCTCCGAGGGTCCTTGAGTTGCTTAGGATTTATCAAGGATTTGTCAAAATGCAATAAAATATGATATGCAATGATGATCTATGTATAACATACCAAATTGAAAATTTGGGATGTTACATCCACCATATTACACCTCGATAATATCGTAGCGGTGCTTAGGCGAAGCCCTGCGTCGGTAGAACATCATCATCGTCACCACGCCGTCGTGCTGACAAAACTCTCCCTCAACACTCGGCTGGATCGGAGTTCGAGGGACGTCATCGAGCTGAACGTGTGCTGAACTCGGAGGTGCCGTGCGTTCGGTACTTGATCGGTCGGATCGGGAAGACGTACGACTACATCAACCGCGTTGTGTTAACGCTTCCGCTTTCGGTCTACGAGGGTACGTGGACAACACTCTTCCTTCTCATTGCTATGCATCACCATGCTCTTGCGTGTGCGTAGGAATTTTTTTGAAATTACTACGTTCCCAACAACTCATGACTCGGCGCCTTGGTCATGTATATCGTCCATCACGACGACAATCTATAAAACAGCCTAGCTAGAGAGGGTACTATGGTGAGGAGTATGTACTATCATGAGCAAGCGATCATAGTGCCACTGCACACGAGTGTGTGTCGCATCGATTCGTCCATTATTCGTAAGTTATGCATGGTTGTGTGGTGTCTAATGGTGGTCGTCGAAGGCTAGCTGGCGACAAGAGCGGTTGCATGGACGCCTGGTTGTCAATACGTGCCGCATACGCTTCAAAGGCTCGTCATTCATGAGTTCAATTTACCACCACGCCAGCGTCTGACCGCCCTGGCCTACCGAAACCCCTTCCATTGCTAGCGCGCGCTTCCCGCCTGAAACGATCACCGTCTCTCCAGAACGTCAATGCCGCATTCACCGGCCTTAACTGCAGGTGCAGTTGGTGTGTCACTAACATGCGGGCCAGATGCCCGTTGGGCCCACATGTTAGTAATACAACGCACCTGCGGTTAAGTCACTGAAGCAGCATCTGCATTCACGCCCGACGCGACCTCTCACTGGCGCCGGCATTGCAGCAGCGCGACTGCCGAGAGAGCGCCACCCGCGCGGCATCCCGGTGCAAGCGACTGTTCCGCGTTAACGACACCACGGCTATCCTTCCGTCCGCCGCCCACATAATGACATGCGGCTGCCGACGAACCTACTCCGGCGCCAGCCGTCCATCCATCTGCCGCGGCTCATTGCCATTCGCCCGCTATATTAACTTGAGCCCCAACTCCCAGCCATAGCCAAAGACCCACACTCATTCTCCTCCGGTCCCTTCCTTCTGTCGGCACCACTCCAACCATGGCCTCCTGGCGCTCCAAAGCTCTCTTGGACGTACTGTCACAAGAGCAGACGAAGGACATCGGCGGCCCCGCTCCGAGCGCGCTGCAAAGCTCTCTTGGACGTACTGTCGCAGGAGCAGACGAAGGAGATCGCCGGCTCCCCCCTGGCCGCCCTCCGCCGCCACGACCACGAAGCCGGCACGCGTGTGCGGGCGCAGCCGGCAGCGAGGAAGAGTAGTACACGGTAGGTCGCCACCGCTCTGTTCCCAGGAAGGCCACCGCTCCTCCACTCAGTCAACGCCAAGCTTGGTAGGATAAACATCAGCGGCCGATTAGCCACTTGACAGCGACGTGGAGGTGGAAATCTTCAAAACCTTGTACTCCGGAGGAGGTGGTTATCGAGGCGGATGAGGAGGAGGCAAAGGCAATAGCCGGCTTTCTCAGGTTCATGGCTGGACATGGTGGTCGGGCGCCGGTGATCGTTTAGAATAGGTTTACAGTAGGTTTTAGTATGGTTTGTGCGAAATATGTGATGAATTTCGTCCAATTTATAGGAAAAGTTTTTGAAATGTAATGAATTTCATCCGGTTAATTTGAAATTTGCTTTGTTTGCACGAATTTCGTCCGGTTAGTTCATAGTTGTTGAAAGGTATGCGGGCAGCATTGGATGGCATCCATCAGTGTCCTCGGACAGATGCCGGTGTAAATTTGAGGGCCAGCGCTGGAGATGCCCTAAGTATCATGCTATAATCGCTAACAGTGCTCCATTATTTCGCAGGGAACAGTTTTCCCTCGATCAAAATCAGATCCGCCATATTTCGCACTCCTCCCACGTAAGAGTGTAGACTCTTGCTTACATAAAAATGGAGCAAGTGGACGGCATTGTAGCACGTCAGATCACTCAAACTAGCCCGCCTAACACAAGGGAAAGCACCGCCCTCGTCATTTTTTTCTGGATTTCTATGATCGATCGCACGAAAATGTTACGCTTTGCAAGTTCAAAAGGAAAAGGCGGCACACTTACGACTCGTACGCGCCGCACCCCCGACAGTCCAGCTCGCACGCCGCTCACCAGAGTGGACACGAGTTGTCTCGCATTTTCACTAACATGTGGGACTGCAATTGAATAAACCGTCGATAGCCGAAATCTAATCGCTCGGCGGGCGTCGGCTGAGAAGAGAGAGACGGGGGACGGAGAAGAGATCGCCCACCCGCCGCGCACGGACTCCAAGAAATATATATGGTGATAATGTGAGGTGGGCCATGGGGGAGTCCGGAGTAAGTGAAGTAGAAAGGCACAAATGGTATGAACATGCGTGGCATATAGGGTGTGTTTGGTTGCGTTCTCGTCTCAGCATAGTTGTTCCCTCTTCATGCATGCTCAACTCAACACCCCTCTTCATGCATGCTCTCTTCATGCATGCTTCTAGTGTATTTGTGCTAAACTAGTGTGGACTCATGCACCCTCCATACACTCTACCAAACACCCAAAAGTGGGTCGATAAGGGAACTCTTGGGCGGCATTTGTCTCTTCTACGTACTCCCTCCGTTCCAAATTACTCGTTGTGGTTTTAGTTCAAATTTGAACTAAAACCACGACGAGTAATTTGGAACGGAGGGAGTACCACTAAATGTTGTACGTGCAATGCACAGTGATGTTAGGGAGTACGTGCCTAAGTACTATACTATTACTATATTAGTTGGAGGCACATATTAGCTTTTATATTTGTTTACGTGTATGCCCCGAGACCTTCCAACTAGACGTGTCTTTCTCTCCAGGTCGCACTTTGTATCGTTCATACCACTAGTACTACTACATGTGGTCTCCGACCCAGAAGTGGAAGAAGTGGAGACGCTCTACCACACTGTTTTTTTGCGCTGGGCTCTACCACGCTGTTCATGTCCCACTCCTTTCGCCGACGTGTGGGACATCCAGCACGTGCCGTGTTTGGCACTCTTCGTCGTAAGAGTTGAAACGCTAGCATTCATCAGAAATAAAAAATAAATATAAATCAGCAGTGATACTATTTTTTTGAAAAAGTTATCCTGGTCTACCCGGTCGTATCGCAGGCCCAACCTTTCCCACTGTAAGTTGGTCGGACGAAGGAACCATCATGACTTCGTTGAATTCCACTTCTTGAAGAAAACTAACTGTACCCGCAATACCGCTACCACACGCGAAGACTGGACGGCACTGTACCACGTCATATCACTGAAACCCACTAGGCCATCCTAAAAAACCACTAGGCCAAACTAGCCCGCCTATAGGTCATCTATTTTGGAATGGAGGGAGTACGTCTCTGTACTGCTATGATTTTCTATTGTACGTCTCTGTACTTTTGCTACGATTTTTCCTACACTATGAACCAAATGAGGCCTGAATGCATCCGTGTCGACTAAGCCTACAATTTTAGGAGCTTGGGCTATTGGCCGATCGACGACGGATAAGTATAAGCGTACCACGAGCTCATCAGCCCCAACGTTTCTCTTCGGTGAGTGTTTTGCAAGTACTATAGCTTGCACAGTAGCTAGCATACTAACACCAAGAATCATCAAACAAGCCCTGCTGATATGATAAACAGTTCAAACTTACATCTAAGCATGCCATATATTACATCAAAAGCTGGTGAGGATACATCTGTTTCCATAACTCGGAGAGGGTTCGCATGATTCACTATCAAACAAAAGTAGCAAGTACCGCCCACACAAGACAGTGCACTAGCCCTAAGATGGTTTGATAACACGCATCGTTCTGGTAATTAAACACAGGGTAATGCAAACTACCCTGAAGGATTAGCGCGACCAACTATTTCTTGTCATCGATCTCTCAGGCAATGACCACAACACGGACAGCGGCATGAGAATCAATCTCTGGGGCGATGTCCACATGACTGACCGCGACATCGGAATCAATCTCTAGGGCGGTGTCCATAGGATGGACAGCGGCATCGGAATCGATCTCCGGGGCGATGCCAACAGGACGGACCACGACATCGAAAACAATCTCTGGGGCGTTGTCCACAGGATGGGCCGCGACATCAGAATCATCAAGGACGTCCACCGGCACCTGCACAACCCTAACATATTAGCAAGCACATTGCAAATAATCAAAAACCACAACTATGGTAATAAGCCATTATTTTTTACCTTGTGCAGGTCACTGGGGATCCCATCCCTCCGGGGGCCATCTCCTCGTCCTTGATGGGGGCCATCACCTTGCCAGAGGAATACTGCTTCTCAACGGCGACTATCTCCTCAAACTCGGCCTTGAGCCTCGCATAGGTGGCCATCAGAGTTTCTGGGGTAGGCACGGTGGGGCCCTTGCTGTTCTACCAACTTTCTTTGAGCAGTTCGTCCGCCAACGTCGTCAACTCTTTGTCCAGTGCTTGTTTCTTGGAGTTCTTCGTCTCCATGGGTTGGCCCGCCTGTCGGTGTCAAAACCGGCGGATCTCGGATAGGGGGTCCCGAACTGTGTGTCTAAGGTCGATGGTAATAGGAGACGGGGGACACAATGTTTACCCAGGTTCGGGCCCTCTCTATGGAGGTAATACCCTATTTCCTGCTTGATTGATCTTGATGAATATGAGTATTACAAGATTTGATCTACCACGAGATCGTAATGGCTAAAACCCTAGAAGTCTAGCCTGTATGACTGCCCCCCTTTCCGGACTAAGCCCTCCAGTTTATATAGACACCGGAGGGGACTAGGGTTGTATAAAGTCGGTTACAGAGAAAGGAATCTTCATATTTGGTCGCCAAGGAGAGTCCTATCCGGACACGAGAGAGAGTCTTCGGTCTTGTATCTTCACAGCCCATTAGTCCGGCCCATGTCCAACAGGCCGGACGCCCGAGGACCTGCTACCTCTTGAGCACTGCGTTGGTTTTCCCTTGAAGAGGAAAGGGTGATGCAGTAAAGTAGCGTAAGTATTTCCCTCAGTTTTTGAGAACCAAGGTATCAATCCAGTAGGAGGCCACACTCAAGTCCCACGTACCTACACAAACAAATAAGAACCTCGCAACGAACGCGATAAAGGGGTTGTCAATCCCTTCACGAACACTTACAAGAGTGAGATCTGATAGAGATGATAAGATAATATTTTTGGTATTTTTATGATAAAGACTAAAAGTAAAGAAAGCAAAATAAACGGTAATAGAAATAGCTTGTTGACGAGAGATTAATATGATGGAAAATAGACCCGGGGCCATAGGTTTCACTAGTGGCTTCTCTCAAGATAGCATAAGTATTACGGTGGGTAAACGAATTACTGTCGAGCAATTGATAGAATTGAGCATAGTTATGAGAATATCTAGGTATGATCATGTATATAGGCATCACGTCCGTGACAAGTAGACCGAAACGATTCTGCATCTACTACTATTACTCCACACATCGACCGCTATCCAGCATGCATCTAGAGTATTAAGTTCATAAGAACAGAGTAACGCTTTAAGCAAGATGACATGATGTAGAGGGATAAACTCATGCAATATGATATAAACCCCATCTTTTTATCCTTGATGGCAACAATACAATACGTGCCTTGCTGCCCCTGCTATCACTAGGAAAGGACACCGCAAGATTGAACCCAAAGCTAAGCACTTCTCCCATTGCAAGAAAGATCAATCTAGTAGGCCAAACCAAACTGATAATTCGTAGAGACTTGCAAAGATAACCAATCATACATAAAAGAATTCATAGGAGATTCAAATATTGTTCATAGATAATCTTGATCATAAACCCACAATTCATCGGATCTCGACAAACAAACCGCAAAAAGAAGAGTTACATCAAATAGATCTCCAAGAGAATCGAGGAGAACTTTGTATTGAGATCCAAAGAGAGAGAAGAAGCCATCTAGCTAATAGCTATGGACCCGAGGGTCTAAGGTAAACTACTCACACATCATCGGAGAGGCTATGGTGTTGATGTAGAAGCCGTCCATGATCAATGCCCCCTCCGGCAGGACACCGGAAAAGGCTCCAAGATAGGGTTTCACAGGTACAGAAGGTTGCGGCAGTGGAATTAGGTTTTCGTGGTCGCTTCTGATGGTTTGGGGGTATGTAGGTATATATAGGAGGAAGAAGTAGGTCGGTGGAGCCACGAGGGGCCCACGAGGGTGGAGGGCGCGCCCGGGGGGTGGGGGGTAGGCGCGCCCCCCTACCTCGTGGCTTCCTTGTTTGTTGCTTGACATCCACTCCAAGTCCTCTGGATCGCGTTTGTTTCGAAATCACGTTCCCGAAGGTTTCATTCCGTTTGGACTCCGTTTGATATTCTTTTTCTGCGAAACACTGAAATAGGCAAAAAACAGCAATTTGGGTTGGGCCTCCGGTTAATAGGTTAGTCCCAAAAATAATATAAAAGTGTATAATAAAGCCCATTAATCATCCAAAACAGAATATAATATAGTGTCGGAGTAATGGGCCACGGGTAGCCTAACCCGAGTCCCTGAGCCTTTTAAGACATTGGGTCGGCTGCGCCCCACAAACATCTAGAATGAAGCACCGCTTCCTGGTGGCCGGCTGGCTCAAGTGGCCGGCTGCTGGAAGGCGGCCAAGCTCCAGAAGACGGCACCAAGACGGGCCGACTCCTAGCAGGTGGCCTCCAGAGAGGCCGACTCCTAGCAGTCGGCCCACGGTGCCCTTAAAGTCTGCGCCTCCATTAAGAAGACAAGACAGGGTGTGGCTACAGTGTAGTCCATCACCCTCACGTCCAGGGCAAGGCGCGGCCACAGTGCCCCGTACAGGCGGAGATCTCCGCACGGCGCGACACTGTTACCACTCCACCCTTGACGTCACTCCTGTCAGGCGGAGCCCCGCCCCCACGACGGCCTGTCGGTACGGCCTACAGGCGGCGGGCCGTACCAGGCAGCGAGAGCCCGGAAGACGGCGGAAGCCCGACCAGTCGGACTCAAGGGAGGTCAGCCTCTAGCAGAGGGCCCACTCCTCCCTCGGGGTCCGTGCGCCATTAACCAGAAGAGACACGGAGTGGCTACAGTGACCTCCCACTAGGCGGCGGGACTGTAGCCACGCTCCCCTGACCAAGCATGCGTCATTAGCACTGCGGCTACAGTAATCAGCAGCCGGCAAGACCCGCGAGTGGCGGGAGCTGCCTGTCGCCTGCGTACCAGACCAGTCGGTGGGGCCCACCAGGCGGCGGGCCCCAGCAGCCGGCGGAGAAGCCGGTGACCAGAGACACTGACAGCCGGGTCCTACACCCGGTCAGATTACCATTGTACCCCTGGGGGGTAGGCCTATATAAACCCCCCAGGGCACCCATGCAAAGGGTTCCCAACCTGTTAGAACTAGACTCACACATAGAGGGAGGAGAGAGCAAGCCTTGCCTTCTCCTACCTCTAGCATACAGCTCGAGGAGCACCATTGTACCCACTACTGCCTTAGTGATCATGCGGAGACCCCGCAGAGTAGGACTAGGGGTGTTATCTCCTAGGAGAGCCCTGAACCTGGGTAAAGTGCGTCGGCGTTCGTGTCTACGCCTCATCCCACTTCCAGGCACTAGCGACGTTCTACTTGCTCCCACCATGATAAGCCATCCATTGGCATATGTCGCACCCAACCCCCGACATTTGGCGCCCACCGTGGGGCGAGGTGCACCGTCTCCCGGAGACCTGTTCTGGACGGGAACCCTGTTCCTTCCTAGCGAGCGCAGCCAGCCCGGCACGCCAGACGGCGTCTACGCCGACGCGCTGCACGGCACGGAGGTCGCCTGCGCGGCGAGCTGCCTCGCCGATCTTGTTGGCGAGATTCGCCTCTCCGACGAGCCCGCGTCTGATGCGGGCACAGATGGCCTCGAGAGCCTCCTCGATCACCTCCACGTCGCCAGCGAGCCTGCTGTGGACTTGGAGTCGGTTGGCTCCACCGACCCAATGCTTGTCGACTCCGACACTGCGTCACTTGACGCGTTCCCCTCCAATGTGGTGGTCTACGACAAACCGCTTCCTCACGCGGACAGCGGTGGCAGCACTGTCACGGAGGTGCTCGTCATCAGCCACGGCGAGCACTCTGGCGGAGGTGGCCAGGATCCATTGCAGGCAGCGCTGCAAGACCTGACTGCACCCATCCCGGAAGACGCCGACGCCGAGACGCTGGAAGCAAGCCGTGTCCAGCTCGTCAAAAGCGCCAACCGGCTGGCTAGCATGAGACGCCTTTCGGAAGCCTACCAGCGAGAGATGGACCGTGCCGTCGGCGGTACGCCGGCTCCTGGTGGGCCTAGCCGCATTGGCCTGGTCCGGTGGCATGGCGCGACCATAGCCAGCATGTTTGGGACAGATCGTCCCGTCTACGCCACGCCCGCAGAGAACATACGAGTTGCCCTGGCGACAGCAGACGAGCTAGACAAGCTCGAGGGCGACGAGCGTCGCCACATGACGGAGCACGTCCAGCAGCTCCTTGACGCGGCTACCGAGCAGCAAGAGGCCGGCTGCCGCACTGAAGCGCCCAACCGGCGAAACGATGATCCGCCTCCTCGCCGAGATCAAGGCGCGACATCCCGGACGCCGACTGGTGGCGTCCGCGGTAGAAGAGACAAGGAGCCGGCTGCCAGCCACAGCTGGACTCGCATCACCATCGAGCGTGACCAAGACGGCCGCCCAAGAGCAGTGGAACGACGGGACGACTGTCCGCCTCCCCTCGCAGGGAGAGGCGCGCTTCCCCGCCGCCTGTTGACCACCCGACACTCGGCGACCGCCTTGGCCGCCGGGAAGGAGTCGGAGAGAACGACGACCGCCACCGGATCAACCGCCTCAACCGATCCCTGGTACTAGAAGAAGAAGACAAGCTGGGTCCGCCTTGTTTTGGCCCCCGCATCCGAGATGAGCCCTTCCCCAAAGGGTTCACGCTCCCGAGAGATACACCCAAGTACATCGGCTCCGTGAAGCCGGAGGACTGGCTGGTCGACTACTCCACAGCCGTCAGCATCGCCAACGGCAACAAGCGCGTTGCCGTGAAGTACGTTCCGCTCATGCTCCAGGGCACAGCTCGGACATGGCTGAACAGCCTGAAGCCCCGCAACATCAACAGCTGGGTCGATTTCACCGAAGCTTTCATCCGCAACTTCACCAGCACGTACAAGCGACCGCCCAAGCCTCGCCAGCTCTCCCTGTGCGTCCAAGGCCCCAACGAGTCGACTTGCGACTACCTCACGCGCTGGGCCGAGCTGCGCAACTCTTGCGAAGGCATGCACGAGGTGCAGGCCATCGAGTACTTCACTGCCGGGTGCTAGAAGGCACCCTCCTCAAGCACAAGCTTCTCTGCGACAAGCCGGCGACCCTCGACGAACTGCTGATCATAGCAGACAAGTACGCCACGGCCGACTCCTCCTTGAAGGCGGAAATCCAAGTTGACGCATCTGGCAAAGTGGCTCCTCAAGCTCCTCGGACTCCGGCTGGCGACACCAGTCGGCGTCAGCAACCGAATGACAACAAGCGCAAGGCCACGCAGCCGGCTTCCACAAGCCGGCAGGTGGCGACAGTCGAAGACCAGCAGCCAGAAGGGCAGCCTCCACCCAAGCGTCAGAAGGGCGGCAAGCCCAACTGGCTGCCCGCTTTCTCATACGAGCAGACTCTTGATGCACCGTGCAAGTTCCACAGCGGCGCGAAACCGTCCAACCACACCACTCGGAAATGCCACTGGCTCACCAGGATCGCCAAGGGTGATGGACTCCTACCTCCTCCGCCTGCCGGCCCGCCGCCTCCTCCTCCCCAGTAGTCGGCGGCTCGGCCAGTCGGCGCTTTACAAGATGAGTATCCTAAAGAGCATGGACCTTATGTCGTGTTCACCAGCGTGGCCGACGACTAGCACAGCAGACGGCAACAGCAGCAAGAAGTACATGCAGTAGCATCAGAGACCCCAGAGTTCATGCATTGGTTTGACAAGCCTATCAGTTGGAGCAGAGCTGACCACCCGTAGGTGATGCCCTCTCCTGGTTCTTATGCCCTCATCTTAGATGCCACCTTCGCAACAGAGAGGCGGGCTGCTCGCTTCTCCTGAGTTCTGATAGATGGCGGCAGCAGCATCAACATCCTGTACCGAGACACTATGGAGAAGTTAGGAATCAAACAAAGACAGCTTCAGCCCAGTCGGACTGTATTCCATGGCATAGTTCCTGGCCTTTCCTGCTCACCAATCGGCAAGACCCAAATAGACGTCCTCTTCAGAGACAAAAATCACTTCCGCCGAGAGCCAGTCTGGTTTGAGGTGGTGGACCTTGAGAGCCCCTATCATGCACTACTTGGCCGGCCTGCTCTGGCCAAGTTCATGGCGGTCCCCCACTATGCTTACCTCAAGATGAAGATGACCAACACCAAGGGAATCCTGACCATAACTGGAGACTACAAGAAGTCGTCCGCCTGTGCAGCAGACAGCAGCCGGCTAGCCGAGTCCCTTTTGATTGCAGCAGAGAAGCGGCTCCTTGACCGGGTTGTGGCAATGGCAGGCAAGCAGCCGGAAATGTCATGCAACCCCAAGGAGTCGGAAGCTGAGGGCTCGTTCAAACCGGCAAAAGAAACGAAGAAGATACCCTTGGACCCAGAGCACCCGGAGAGGCACGCTGTCATAGGTGCAAACCTTGATAGCAAATAGGAAAGCGAGCTCGTCGATTTCCTCCATGAGAATCGGGACATCTTTGCATGGTCTCCCAAGGACATGCCGGGTGTTCCGACGGATTTCTCCGAGCACAAGCTACATGTCCGACCTGATGCCAAGCCAGTCAGGCAGCCCTTGCGCCGCCTGTCAGAAGAGAAGAGAAGAGTTGTTGGAGAAGAGATAGCCCGGCTTCTAGCAGCCGGCTTCATCATGGAAGTGTTCTTTCCAGAATGGTTAGCCAACCCAGTCCTTGTACTGAAGAAGAATAAGCAGTGGCGCATGTGTATCGATTATACCAGCCTCAACAAAGCTTGCCCCAAAGATCCCTTTGCCTTGCCAAGAATTGACCAAGTGATAGACTCCACAGCCGGATGCGAGCTATAGAGTTTTTTGGATGCATATTCAGGGCATCATCAGATCAAGCTGAACCCGGCCAACAGGCTGAAGACCGCCTTCATCACACCATACGGAGCCTTCTGCTACTTGACCATGACGTTTGGCTTGAGGAATGCTGGCGCCACTTTTCAACGGTGCATGCAGAAGTGTCTCCTCATGCAACTCGGCAGGAACGCCCATGTCTATGTGGACGACGTTGTGGTGAAGACAGAGAAGCGTGGCACGCTGCTAGAAGACCTCAAGGAAACCTTTGAAAACTTGCGCCGATTTCAAATCAAGCTCAATCCGGAGAAATGCGTCTTTGAAGTACCAGCCGGCCAGCTTCTTGGCTTCCTGGTCTCAGAGCGCGGCATAGAGTGCAACCCTCTGAAGATTAAGGCCATCGAGAGGATGGAGGTGCCCACCCGACTGCTGGACGTGCAAAAATTCACCGGCTTCTTGGCATCCATCAGCCGTTCATCAGTCGGCTGGGCGAGAAGGCTCTTCCCCTGTATCTTCTCATGAAGAAGACCACTTTTTCGAGTGGAATGAAAAGGCAGATGAAGCTTTTCTCCAGCTCAAGAAGATGTTGACCACTCCGCCTGTCCTGGCGGCCCCGACTGCTAAGGAGCCCATGCTTCTCTACATCGCCGGTACCAGTCGGGTGGTCAGTACAGTCATAGTTGTGGAACGCAAGGAAGAAGGCAAAGCACTACCAGTCCAGAGGCTGGTGTATTACCTGAGTGAAGTGTTGTCCGCCTCAAAGCAGAACTACCCCCATTATCAGAAGATGTGCTACGGCGTGCATTTCACCGCCAAGAAGCTGAAGCCATACTTTCAAGAGCACCCAATCACTATGGTCTGCACTGCTCCACTTGCCGAGATCATTGGAAGCCGAGATGCTTCAGACCGAGGGGCCAAATGGGCCATAGATTTGGCCCCCTACACCATCTGCTACCAGCCTCGCACCGCCATCAAGTCCCAAGCACTGGCCGACTTCCTCGTCGACTGGGCCGAGACCCAGTACCTGCCGCCAGCGCCGGACTCCACCCATTGGCGAATGCACTTTGATGGTTCCAAGATGCGCACTGGTTTGGGAGCCGGCATCGTCCTCACCTCTCCCAAAGGCGAAAAGCTCAGATATGTGCTGCAAATTCACTTTGCCGCCTGCAACAACGTAGCTGAATACGAAGCGCTCATACACGGGCTCCGGCTTGCCAAGGAACTCGGCATTTGCCAGATCCTGTGCTATGGAGACTCCGACTTGGTGGTCCAGCAGTCGTCAGGCGACTGGGACGCCAAGGATGCAAATATGGCCAGCTACCGCTTCCTCGTCCAGCAACTCAGTGGATACTTTGAAGGGTGCGAGTTCCTCCATGTGCCAAGAAATGACAATGAGCAAGCAGATGACTTGGCACGGATCGGCTCCACCTAGCAAGCAATACCAACCGGCGTCGCCCTGCAACGCCTCCTCAAGCCGTCTGTCAAGCCGTCGCCAGAATCAGACTCCATCTTCGTGTCGGCTCCTCCTGAAGCAGTCGGATCCGACTTGAGGACCTCAGCAGCCGGCGCGGGGACTTCAGCAGTCGCACCCGGCCCGGGGACTTCAAAACCCGGCCCGGGGACTGCAGCAGTCGGCCCGGGGACTTCATCGACCCAGCAGGCGGCAGCCGACTCCAACCTGCCGCCTCCCAGCCCAACCGCCCTCCTGCAAATTGTAGTTCTGGCAGTTGAAGAAATAGCAGCACCTTCATGGGCTTAGCCCATCCTCAACTTTCTAGTGAACAAAGAGCTGCCGACTGATGAGATCTCGGCCCGACAAGTGCAACGTCGGGCAGCAGCATACACCATTGTCAACAGAGAACTTGTGAGGCGCAGTGTCACTGGTGTGTACCAGCGCTGCGTGGAGCCGGAGACAGGCCAAGCAATCCTCAAAGATATCCACCAAGGCGAGTGTGGTCACCACGGGGCTTCAAGATCACTTGTTGCCAAAGTTTTCCGCCATGGTTTTTTCTGGCCGACTGCTCTAGAAGACGCCAAAGACTTGGTCCAGAAGTGTAAAGGGTGCCAGAAGTTCCGCTCCAAGCCACATCTGTCGGCTTCTGCACTCCAGACTATCCCCATTGCCTGGCCCTATGCCGTCCGGGGGCTGGACATGGTGGGACCATTCAAGACAACACGCGGCGGCATGACTCATTTGCTTGTTGCCGTGGATAAATTCACCAAGTGGATAGAAGCGAAGCCAATTAAGAAGTTGAATGGTCCGACAGCTGTGACTTTTATCGCTGACATCACCATTCGGTATGGCATACCACACACAACATCATCACTGACAACGTCACAAATTTTGCCAAAGGCGCCTTGGCTCGTTTCTGCGCGACGCAGGGCATCTGACTGGACTTAGCGTCCGTTGCCCATCCGCAGTCAAACGGCCAAGTGGAGCGAGCAAGCAGCCTCATTTTGTCCGGCATCAAGCCCCGACTGGTCGAGCCTCTGGAGCATTCGGCCGGCTGTTGGCTCGATGAGCTGCCGGCCGTCCTCTGGAGCCTGCGCACAACTCCAAACAAGTCAACCGGCTTCACGCCTTTCTTCCTCGTCTACGGTGCCGAAGCCGTCATCCCGACGGACATGGAATTTGACTCCCCTCGAGTCACCATGTACACCGAAGAGGAGGCAAAAGAAGCACGAGAAGACGGCGTCGATCTGCTGGAAGAGGGCCGGCTATTGGCACTCAGCCGGTCCACCATCTACTAGCAGAGTCTACGCCGATACTACAACCGGAAGGTCAAGCCAAGATCCTTCCAAGAGGGAGACCTTGTGCTCCGGCTGATCTAGCGAACAGCCGGCCAACACAAGCTCTCGGCACCTTGGGAAGGCCCCTTCATCATCAGCAAAGTTCTGGGCAACGACTCCTACTACCTGATCAATGCTCAGAAGCCCAGAGCACGCAAAAGAGACGACTCCAGCAAGGAGACCTAGCGGCCATGGAATGCAAATCTCCTCCGAAGATTTTATAGTTGATGCAGTATGTACCATGCTACCTTTTGTATTAAGTACGAAGACTCCGGGTCCCTCGAGAAGAGCTCGGGGACTGCCCTCTTTTATCTATATAAGTATTATGCCTATGAATGTGTTATTTCATTATTCTGCCTGGCACCGGGTTCGACCAGTCGGCCCGGGGGCTCGCCGCCTTGTACTATGTAGTGCTTCCTGCAGCCGGGCAAGTAGTGTGTTGGCACTTAAACCTTCTCCTGCCAAGGCCACAACTCGCGGAGCGACTGTCCGGCAGGCAGGGGTTAAAGGCAGAAAAGGGTGCCCACATGAAAATGGCTAAGGACCCAAAGCACGTACATAGTTCAAGCCGGCTTCCCGCCTCATCGACCGGCTGCTAAGCAGCCGGCCGACCGGCTTCTACTTAACTTGCTAAACGCTCTAGTCGGCTGAGTACTTGCCTTCCCGAAAGTGGCTAAGTACTTGACCCAGCCATAGTCCGCAGAGCGGCTGTTCGGCTGGCAAGACGGCAACCAAGGGAGGGCGGCAAAGGAAAAAGGCCAAGGAGCAGAAAGCAAGAAGAGATAGAACTCAGCAAAAATATTTACATGTCAAAAGGCCCATTGGCCAGCATTCAACAGAGTTTGAAATACACCCTGCGGGTGAAATTTTGCAAATTTAACAAAGTTTGTCGAGACTAATAAAATAGGAAAAGTAAAGGTAAGACGGCAGCCTAGGGAGCAGCTGAGGGGGCCGGCTGGTTGGCGGAGTCGGTGGTGTCGGTTGGTGGAGTGGACGGCCGGTCAGTCTCCGCTTGGTCGCCTCTAGCAGCAGTCGGCGCGCTCGAGCGCGGCTCGTTGCTCGAGGCGCGGACAAGCTGAGGCTGGCCGTCCGCTCCGACCTCTGGCGCATCTTCTCCGCTTTCCTCGTCCTCCTCGCCTTCTCCCTCGTCGCTGGAGTCGATCACCTCGGCCGAGTCCTCGTCGTCCTCCGGATTCAGCCCAAACCACTCCGGTGGCGCCTCGGCGCCATTCTTAGTCAGCTCCGGGATGAAGATGCTGGTGTTGGTGTACTCGGCGATCGCCGCCGCCCGTTTGACAAGATCACGCTCCACCGCCACCAACTCCTCCTGGGCTTCCTGCCGAAACGTGGTCAACTGGGCTAGATTTAGCCCAGGGTACCACGCCTTGATGAACTCCAAGGCCCGACGTGCTCCAGTCCGGGCCGAGGAACCCTTCCAAGCCTCAAGGAGGCCGGCCGCTACCTCCAGCCAGTCGGCGGTCCGACTGGGAGTGCGCGCAGCCGGCATGTCTGGCCAGAGGGCGGAGATCGCCTGAGCCCCGACACGCTGAAGATGGCGCAACATCCGGTGAGCTGGCCAAAGGCGGGCCTCGATGCTGAGAAGTTGTTCGCTAAGGGTCCGGGGGGCATCGGCGGCAATCTACGCGCCTTCCGCCCTCCGTTCCTCGCGATAAGCCTCAATAGCCTGGTTGGTGGCACCAAAGTGGCCAGGGAAGAAGTCTACACGAGCAGAAAGCAAGAAAGACAGAAGTCAGAAGCTAGAAGCCGGCCTAGTCAGCAGCCGGCGGCTCAAAGAAAGAAAAAAGAAGCTTACCATCAACTATGTCTTCAATACTACCGAAGCCGGCAGTCAGCAGTGTCTCTTTGTCAGCCCAGGAGGAGCGTTCGGTCTCGAACTCGGTGAGGAGATTGGATTCTTTCACCTCCGCCTCCTTCTGGGCCTTCTGGAGAAGCTCCGCCTGTTCCACCAGTTGCGTGGCCAGCCGGTCACGCTCCTGGGCCAGCTTGCTGCACTCTGCCTCCTTGGCACGCAACGCGGTGTTGGCTTCACCCAGCTGCTGCTGCAGGGTGGCGTTGGCCTCTGCAAAAGTAGAGGAAGAAAAAGACGTCAACAATCAACAAAGAAGAGGTACAGTTGCCGGGGAGATCCGGCCCGACTGTTCAGCAGTCAGCCCGAATCTCGGGGACTACAGCCCGCGGGTGCGCCAGCGCGCCCCCGCAGAGAAAGAAGTTATCAACAATCAGCAAAGAAGAAATGCAGTTGCGGGGGAGATTCGGCCCGGCTGCTCAGCAGTCTACCCGAATCTCGGGGACTACAGCCCGCGGGTGCGCCAGTGCGCCCCCGCAGTGAAAGAAAACGAAGACTTACTCCGGCTTTCGGACCAGTCGGCGGTCCGCTGGTCCAGCTCTCGGGCGTTGGAGTTGAAGGAGGCCGCGCGAAGGTTATGATAATCCTACAATGAAGAATATCAGACAACGTCAGCACTCGGAACTTGTCAATTAAAGTTCTGAGCCGCCTGCTCAGCAGCCGGCCCAAAACTCGGGGGCTACACCCAGTGGGTGCGCTGGCGCGCCCCACACAGAAGTACAGGAATCAAAGATGGAGAAGCAAGAAACATACCCGAATGGCCGCTCGCGAATCCAAGAATGCCTTGTTGCATTGCTTGAGAGCATCGGCCTGAGCTCGAAGCTTGGCCTGGACGTCTAGGACCGCCTTGTTTAAGGCTCCTGTCCCGCCTCCCCGCATCCAGTCAGTGGGCGCGGCGCTGGTCGCTTCGGCGTCTGGAGCTGATGAGCTTGCGGCGCCGGCCTCCAGTGGTCGTGGCGCTGAGGCCGCCTTAGCGAGACGACAGCGCATTGGTGTGAGGGCTTCAGAAGTCGGGCCCGTCACCATCTCATTTCCGGCTGGTGGCGCTGGCGTGGCAGCCGGCTGCTTGTCTCGCGCCCCTTCAGATGGTGGTGGCGGGGGCACGACCACGTCCGGCATGACGACATCGCCGCCCTCCCTCTCCATGATCGGGTACTCGTCGCTGGCTCCCCCAGTCAGCGCCGCGAACTCTGGTGGAGGTGGCGAGGAGTTCAAGGGAACAACGAATAGCGCCTCTTGGCGGCGCGCAGCTTCTTCGCTGCGGCATCAGCCTCAGCCTCCGCCAGCTTCTTCAGCGCGGCGGCCTCCGCCTTCTCCAGGCGGGCGGCTTCCTGCTCCTCGCGCGCATTTCGCTCCTGCGCCTCTCGGAGGTCGGCGGCCGGATCGATTCGCCGGGTGGTGGTAGAGGTCTCCGCCGACCCAGTGATGCAGGCGGCAGCTGACTTCTCAAGAGAGAGCGGGGCCCTAAGTCAAGGAAAGTAAAGCAAAGAAACTTAGACAGAATCAGCAAGGAAGAAAAGCACAAGAAAAGATACTTACGCCGACACCATGGGAGGCGCCTTCGGGAGCTTCTGAAATTTGGCTGCCTTCGTAGCGGCCTCCTTCCGCCTGGTCGCGGCGGTCGGGTTCTTGGCCTTCTTCCGCACGCTGCCAAACAAGGCGGCGCCTTGTTTGCGCTTGCGCGTGCCGGCTTGCGCAGACGGCGCGGCGGAGGAGCCCACGACCACCTTGTCGGCCCCCCGCATGTGGCGCGGCGCGTCCTCCTCCTCGAAGTCGTCTGGCCACGTCTCGACGCCGCCTCCTTCTTCGGAGCCGCCTGCTCCGTAGACGCCGCCTGTGGTGTCATCTTCCAAGGCGGCCGCCCCCAAGTCAGGGTCGTCCATGTCGCTCACGGCCCGGTCCGGTTTGTAGGCACCACCCACCCCCACGATGGCGGTCGTCGCCTCGGACATGTAGATCTGTTTCAAAAAACAAGAGGCCGACTATTCAACGCACAAGATGGAATCAAGATGAGGTACTGAAGAGGGAAAAGATCGAAGAAGCTTACGGCCGGTGGCGGGTCCGCGTGGGAATACGGCTGCTTGCCGAACCGCCAGGACCCCTCCAGCTTGAGGTCAGAGATCTCGTTCACCAAGTTCGCCAGCTCAGCAGCCGGCATCTCCTTGGTACTCAGCCGGCATGGGTCGCGATGCCCGCTCATCCGGCTGATCAAGTGAGGCCGGCCTTGTAGCGGGAGAACCCGGCGCGTGACGAAGGCGACCAGCAAGTCAGACGCCTTGAGGCCTTCGGTGTCGGTCAGCTCCCGGAGTCGGTTGATGGCGGCGGCGGCGTCTGCTGATACGGGCTTCGGCTTGTAGCCCCAGTTGGCCAGAGGCTCAGCCAGTGGGCCGGCTTCGTAGGCCGGCAGGTTGATGAAGTCGACTGCCGGGTCGACATTCTCCACGTAGAAGTAAGATTGCTGCCACATCTTGACCGACTGTGGTAGCTTGATGGTGGGGAAGACATTCTTCGGCGACGGCCGGCGCACTGCGATGAAGGCACCACACTGGGCCGCCTTCTCCTTGGCGGAGGTGCCCAGTTTGGTGTATAAGAACGCTCCCCACAACTCGATGGTGGGGAGGATGCCGAGGTAGCCTTCGCACATCGTGACGAAGGTGGACAGCAACATCACGGTGTTGGGCATGATGTGATGTGGTTGGAGATGATAGAACTCGAGGAACGAGCAGAGAAAGCCGCTCGCCGGCAGGCCAAAGCCACGGATGAAGTGCGAGCGGAAGACGACCCGCTCGCCCTCCCCCGGCGCCGGCGAAATCTCCCCCACAGGAGGCACGCGCGCCTTCACGTAGCCCGCGCTGGGAAGGCGCCGCGTATCACGGAGAAAGGCGATGTGGTCCTCGGTGACGTTCGACCCGTCCCAATCTCCTCCCCGCTCGCACGCCATGAGGAGCTCGACGAGGTAAATGGCGCGGTGGGGAAGATGAGGATTGGTGCGGGCCCAAGAGGGCTCGGGGCGGAAGAGCTCGACGGAAACAGGCAGCGGCAGCACTCCGGCGTAGCTCGGGGGCGCTGCGGCAAGAGGAGGAAGAAGGAGACGAGGATGGGGCAGGAGGGCGCGCGTGCTCCGCCGCTCCCCCTCCTCCCCCTACTTATAGCCGGCGAGCTATGAAGCCGAGGGGGCAAGGCGTGGGATCGTGGGATTAACTGTGCCCACGACCCCACGTCCCCGCATTTATCGTGTGAGTTACTGCGCGCAGTAACTCCACGAAGAAGCTCAACCGACTGCCTCGGCCGCAGCAGATCCGCTCGCATGCCGAGGCCCGGTAGTGGCGGGCCTAGTCTGTTGTCCCGTCCCATCGCGCGCGTGGGCTAGCAGGCTGGCCCGGCTGGCTGACGCCACGTGGCGTGCCCATGACGGGCGGTGGGCCTGGAGGCTTAGCTAGCACGCCACCTGGTTCCCGCCGTTGCGTTCGAAGTTTTCAGACAAGTCCGTCTGGTTGTGGCCGACCCCCTCCAAGCGGCACGCCAGGAGTCGGACGAGGCTTCCGTCTAGAGCACTCGGAGGAGGAAACTGCTGAGGCTTCTCGGCTCATCAGCCGTGACGCCTCACCAGCTTCGGGGACTACTGTCGGAGTAATGGGCCACGGGTAGCCTAACCCGAGTCCCTGAGCCTTTCAAGACATTGGGCCGGCTGCGCCCCACAAACATCCAGAATGAAGCGCCGCTTCCTGGTGGCCGGCTGGCTCAAGTGGCCGACTGCTGGAAGGCGACCAAGCTCCAGAAGACGGCACCAAGACGGGCCGACTCCTAGCAGGCGGCCTCCAGAGAGGCCGACTCCTAGTAGTCGGCCCACGGCGCCCTCAAAGTCTGCCCCTTGATAACCCACAAGTATAGGGGATCGCAACAGTTTTCGAGGGTAGAGTATTCAACCCAAATTTATTGATTCGACACAAGGGGAGCCAAAGAATATTCTCAAGTATTAGCAGTTGAGTTGTCAATTCAACCACACCTGGATAACTTAGTATCCGCAGCAAAGTATTTAGTAGCAAAGTAGTATGGAAGTAACGGTAACGGTAGCAAAAGTAATATTTTTGGGTTTTGTAGTGATTGTAACAGTAGCAACGGAAAAGTAAATAAGCGAAGAACAATATGTGAAAAGCTCGTAGGCATTGGATCGGTGATGGAGAATTATGCCGGATGCGGTTCATCATGTAACAGTCATAACATAGGGTGACACAGAACTAGCTCCAATTCATCAATGTAATGTAGGCATGTATTCCAAATATAGTCATACGTGCTTATGGAAAAGAACTTGCATGACATCTTTTGTCCTACCCTCCCATGGCAGCGGGGTCCTAATGGAAACTAAGGGATATTAATGCCTCCTTTTAATAGAGTACCGGACCAAAGCATTAACACATAGTGAATACATGAACTCCTCAAACTATGGTCATCACCGGGAGTGGTCCCGATTATTGTCACTTCGGGGTTGCCGGATCATAACACATAGTAGGTGACTATAGACTTGCAAGATAGGATCAAGAACTCACATATATTCATGAAAACATAATAGGTTCAGATCTGAAATCATGGCACTCGGGCCCTAGTGACAAGCATTAAGCATAGCAAAGTCATAGCAACATCAATCTCAGAACATAGTGGATACTAGGGATCAAACCCTAACAAAACTAACTCGATTACATGATAAATCTCATCCAACCCATCATCGTCCAGCAAGCCTACGATGGAATTACTCACGCACGGCGGTGAGCATCATGAAATTGGTGATGGAGGATGGTTGATGATGACGACGGCGACGGATTCCCCTCTCCGGAGCCCCGAACGGACTCCAGATCAGCCCTCCCGAGAGGTTTTAGGGCTTGGCGGCGGCTCCGTATCATAAAACGCGATGAATCCTACTCTCTGATTTTTTTCTCCCCGAACACGAATATATGGAGTTGGAGATGAGGTCGGTGGAGCGTCAGGGGGCCCACGAGGCAGGGGGCGCGCCAAGTGGGGGCAGGCGCGCCCCCCACCCTCGTGGACAGGTGGAGGCCCCCCTGAGGTGGATTCTTCTTCCAGTATTTTTAATATTTTCCAAAAATATGTTCCGTGGAGTTTCAGGTCATTCCGAGAACTTTTGTTTCTGCACATAAATAACACCATGGCCATTCTGCTGAAAACAGCGTTAGTCCGGGTTAGTTCCATTCAAATCATGCAAGTTAGAGTCCAAAACAAGGGCAAAAGTGTTTGGATAAGTAGATACGATGGAGACGTATCACGCCTCCATTAAGAAGACAAGACAGGGTGTGGCTACACTGTAGTCCATCACCCCCACGTCAACTCCCCCAAGCTTAAACCTTTGCTTGTCCTCAAGCAATTCAGCTGATAAATTGAAAGTGATAAAGAAAAACTTTTACAAACTCTGTTTGCTCTTGTTGTTGTAAATATGTAAAGCCAACATTCTAGTTTTCAGCAAAGATTATGACTAACCACATTCACAATAACTCTTAGGTCTCATGTTTACTCATATCAATGGCATAATCAACTAGCGAGCAATAATAATAAATCTCGGATGACAACACTTTCTCAAAACAATCATAATATGATATAACAAGATGGTATCTCGTTAGCCCTTTCTGAGACCGCAAACATAAATGCAGAGCACCTTTAAAGATCAAGGACTGACTAAACATTGTAATTCATGGTAAAAGAGATCCAGTCATAGTCATGCCCAATATAAATTAATAGCAATGGATGCAAATGACAGCAATGCTCTCCAGCTGGTGCTTTTTAATAAGAGGGTGATGACTCAACATGAAAGTAAATAGATAGGCCCTTCGCAGAGGGAACCAGGGATTTGTAGAGGTGCCAGAGCTCGGTTTTAAAGCAGAGATAAATAATATTTTGAGTGGCATACTTTCATTGTCAACATAACAACCAAGAGATGGCGATATCTTCCATGCTACACACATTATAGGCGGTTCCCAAACAGAATGGTAAAGTTTATACTCCCCCTCCACCAACAAGCATCAAATGGCTTGCTCGAAACAACGAGTGCCTCCAACTAGCAACAGTCCCAGGGGGAGTTTTGTTTGCAATTATTTTGATTTGATTTGCATAAAGCATGGGACTGGGCATCCCGGTGACCAGCCATTTTCTCGTGAGTGAGGAGCGGAGTCCACTCCTTTTGAGAATAACCCGCCTAGCATGGAAGATACGGACAGCCCTAGTTGATACATGAGCTATTCGAGCATACAAAACAGAATTTCATTTGAAGGTTTAGAGTTTGGCACATACAAATTTACTTGGAACGGCAGGTAGATACCGCATATAGGAAGGTATAGTGGACTCATATGGAATAACTTTGGGGTTTAAGGAATTGGATGCACAAGCAGTATTCCCGCTTAGTACAAGTGAAGGCTAGCAAAAGACTGGGAAGCGACCAACTAGAGAGTGACAACAGTCATGAACATGCATTAAAATTAATAAACATTGAGTGCAAGCATGAGTAGGATATAATCCACCATGAACATAAATATCGTGGAGGCTATGTTGATTTGTTTCAACTACATGTGTGAACATGTGCCAAGTCGAGTCACTTAAATCATTCAAAGGAGGATACCACCCCACTATACCACATCACAACCATTTTAATAGCATGTTGGCACGCAAGGTAAACCATTATAACTCATAGCTAATCAAGCATGGCACGAGCAACTATGATCTCTAATTGTCATTGCAAACATGTTTATTCATAATAGGCTGAATCAGGAACGATGAACTAATCATATTTACAAAAACAAGAGAGGTCGAGTTCATACCAGCTTCTCTCATCTCAGTCAGTCCATCATATATCATCATAATTGCCTTTCACTTGCACGACCGAACGATGTGAAAATAATAAGAGTGCACGTGCATTGGACTAAGCTGGAATCTGCGAGCATTCAATAAACAGGAGAAGACAAGGCAATATGGGCTCTTGGTTAAATCAACAATAATGCATATAAGAGCCACTTCAACAATTTAATCATGGTCTTCTCCTATCGACCCCCAAAGAAAAGAAAAGAAATAAAACTATTTACACGGGAAAGCTCCCAACAAGCAAAAGAAGAACGGGAAATCTTTTTGGGTTTTCTTTTTAATTATTACTACTACAGCAAGGAAAGTAAACTCACTAAAAGCTACACTAATTTTTTTGTTTTTCTTAAGGTTTATTAAACACACAAGAAGAAAGCAAGAAAAAAAAGGAAAATAAACTAGCATGGATATTACAGTGAAAGAGTATGAGCACCGACATCTAGCAATGAGTGTGTGAACATGAATGTAATGTCGGTGAGAAATACGTACTCCCCCAAGCTTAGGCTTTTAGCCTAAGTTGGTTTATTGCCACGGATGGCCTGGCGGATATCCATAGTTGTAGCCGGGGTCGTACTGAGATGCAGCGGCTATTGCCTCATGAGCTGCAGTGTGACGGCGAGCTGCCTCCGCCCTCCTCTCGTACTCATCTGCCTCCTCTCTGGTAATAAAATGTCTTCCTTTTGCCTGATAATCAAAGAAGGCAGGAGCAGGGAGAGTAATACGGACAACACGACGTCTGTCAAAGATTTAGCGATACTGGAGAGGCGACTCATTCCTCTCGACAAACTGGTGGTGAACCATAGCATTAAAGTCTAGATAAGTAGGAGGCAATTCAATATCATCATCACGTATGGTTACACCAAGAAAATCAGCTAAGCGGGTTGCATAAATTCCACCGAAGAAATCTCCATTAAATCTATTATGATGCAACCTACGTGCAACAATGGCTCCCAAGTTATAAGATTTATCTCCTAACACAGCACTCCTAAGAATACTGAGGTCAGGGACACACATATGACATGCTTCATCTTTACCATTTATGCACCTACCTATGAAGAGAGCAAAATAATGTATAGCAGGAAAATGAATGCTCCCTATGGTAGTTTGTGCTATATCTCTAGATTCCCCCACAGTTATACTAGCAAGAAATTCTCTAAATTCAGATTTGCGAGGTTCACTAGTCCTACCCCATTGTGGAAGTTTGCAAGCAGTGGTAAAATCCTCTAAGTCCATAGTGTAAGATTTTTCATAGAGATCAAACAGGACAGTTTGAGAATTACGTGAAGATGAATATTCAAACCTCCTCACAAAGGAACTAGTGAGATAGTGGTACTGGCGGCACTTTTCCCCCTCGAAGCTCACAAGATCAGCGTTGCGCAAATACGCATTAAATTCTTCCTTGATTCCCGCTCGATCCATAAAGCCTTCTGAAGGCCATTCACAAGGCCGCACCGGAGCGTTCCTTGGTGGCTCATCATCGACATCGCGCATTGCGAGCCTGGGTCCTTGCTTCCTTGAAGGACCACCTTGGTATATTTTCCTAAGCATATTTCTTCCTCTGAAAAATTTCTGAAATTTTTAGTAACTTCAAATAAAAGTGAACCAAGCTCAACAAAATTGATAGCAACTACTCCTACAAGTACCTAGAGACTATATCAAGCATTAGAACTACTTCGAACCATATAAATTTGACATGCAAGTTCAAGAACATGGTCACCTAGGCAGCACAAATTTGCAATCAATAAAGCACTAGAACAAAAACTAATTGGACCAATGGAGGAGTCACATACCAAGGAACAATCTCCCCAAGCAGTTTTGTGAGAGGTGCTTTGAGCAAGGAGATCGAAAATCACAGCAAAATGAGCTAGAACTCGTGCTTGAGCTGGATGGTGATTTTTTTGGGAGGAAGAAGAAGTGTGTGGGTGCAGGAATAAGTGGAGGGGAGCCACCATGGGCCCACGAGGCAGGGGCGCGCCCTGTAGGGGTGGGCGCGCCCTGGACCCTCGTGGCCAGGTGCTTGCTCCCCCTGCTGTGTTCTCAGTGCCAGATATTCTCAAATATTCCAGAAAAAAATCATATTCCATTTTCAGGGCATTTGGAGAACTTTTATTTTCGGGATATTTTTATATTGCACGGATAATTGAGAAAACAGAGAGGAAAATACTATTTTTACTTTATTTCAACTAAATAACAGAAAGTAGAGAGAGGGTACAGAAGGTTGTGCCTTCTAACTTCATCTATCTCATGCTCATCAAAAGGAATCCACTAACAAGGTTGATCAGGTCTTGTTAACAAACTCATTCCGAATAACATGGAAATGGAGAAATTTCGAATAACACTATGTTACCTCAACGGGGATATGCACATCCCCAATAATAAGAATGTCATATTTCTTCTTGACAGTAGGTAGAGGAAATTCAAAACCTCCAAAAATAATCGATGGAATTTTTCCAATAGAATTAATACTGTGGACTTGAGGTTGTTTCCTCGGAAAGTGTACCGTATGCTCATTGCCATTAACATGAAAAGTGACATTGCCTTTGTTGCAATCAATAACAGCCCCTGCAGTATTCAAAAAGGGTCTTCCAAGAATAATAGACATACTATCGTCCTCGGGAATATCAAGAATAACAAAGTCCGTTAAAATAGTAACGTTTGCAACTACAACAGGCACATCCTCACAAATACCGACAGGTATAGCAGTTGATTTATCAGCCATTTGCAAAGATATTTCAGTAGGTGTCAACTTATTCAAATCAAGTCTACGATATAAAGAGAGAGGCATAACCACTAACACCGGCTCCAAGATCACATAAAGCAGTTTTAACATAGTTTCTTTTAATGGAGCATGGTATAGTTGGTACTCCTGGATCTCCAAGTTTCTTAGGTATTCCACCCTTGAAAGTATAATTAGCAAGCATGGTGGAAATTTCAGCTTCCGGTATCTTTCTTTTATTAGTGACAATTTCTTTCATATACTTAGCATAAGGATTCATTTTGAGCATATCAGTCAAACGCATACGCAAGAAGATAGGTCTAATCATTTCAGCAAAGCGCTCAAAATCCTCATCATCCTTTTTCTTGGATGGTTTAGGAGGAAAAGGCATGGGTTTCTGAACCCATGGTTCTCTTTCTTTACCGTGCTTCCTAGCAACAAAGTCTCTCTTATCATAACATTGATTCTTTGATTGTGGGTTATCAAGATCAACAGCAGGTTCAATTTCTACATCATTATCATTACTAGGTTGAGCATCATCATGAACATCTATCATTAATATTTTCACTTAGGTTCATGTTCATTACCAGATTGTGTTTCAGCATCAGAAATAGAAATATCATTTGGATTCTCAGGTGTTTCAGCAATAGGTTCACTAGAAGCATGCAAAGTCCTATCATTTTTCTTTTTCTTCCTTTTAGAAGGACTAGGTGCATCAATATATTTCTCTGAGAATCTTGCTCAATTCTCTTAGGGTGGCCTTCAGGATACAAAGGTTCCTGAGTCATTTTACCAGTTCTAGTAGCCACTCTAACAGCATAGTCATTATTCTTACTATTCAATTCATTGAGCAAATCATTTTGAGCTTTAAGTACTTGTTCCACTTGAGTGGTAACCATAGAAGCATGTTTACTAATGAGTTTAAGTTCACCTTTAACTCTAGACATATAATCACCCAAGTGTTCAAGCATATAAGCATTTTGTTTTAATTTTCTACCAAAATAAGCATTGAAATCTTCTTGCTTAACAATAAAATTATCAAACTCTTTTAAGCATTGTCTAGCAGACTTATAGTGAGGAATATCACCTTCATCAAATCTATAGAGAGAATTTACCTTTACTACCTGTGTCGGGTTATCAAGACCATGTGTTTCTTCAATAGGTGAGGGATTAAGATCATATGTTTCTTCAACAGGCGGTAAATTAAGACCATGTATTTCTTCAATAGGAGGTAAATTCTTAACATCTTCAGCTTTAATACCTTTTTCTTTCATAGATTTCTTTGCCTCTTGCATATCTTCAGGACTGAGAAATAGAACACCCCTCTTCTTCGGAGATGGTTTAGGAATAGGTTCAGTAGTTGACTCAGGAAGTGTCCAATTATTTTCATTAGTCAACATATTATTCAATAGAATCTCAGCTTCATCCGGTGTTCTTTCCCTGAAAATAGAACCAGCACAACTATCCAGGTAATCTCTGGAAGCATCGGTTAGTCCATTATAAAAGATATCAAGTATTTCATTTTTGTTAAGAGGATGATTAGGCAAAGCATTAAGTAATTGAGAAGCCACCCCCAAGCTTGTGGGAGACTCTCTTCTTCAATTTGCACAAAATTGTATATATCCCTTAATGCAGCTTGTTTCTTATGAGTAGGGAAATATTTAGCAGAGAAGTAATAAATCATATCCTGGGGACTACGCACACAACTAGGATCAAGAGAATTAAACCATGTCTTAGCATCACCCTTTAATGAGAACGGAAATATTTTAAGGATATAAAAGTAGCGAGTTCTCTCATCATTAGTGGCTATATCATTTAATTTAGTAAGATGTGCCACAACAGTTTCAGATTCATAGCCATAAAAAGGATCAGATTCAACCAAAGTAATTATATCAGGATCAACAAAGAATTCATAATCCTTATCAGTAACACAGATAGGTGAAGTAGCAAAAGTAGGGTCAGGTTTCATTCTAGCATTAAGAGATTGCTGCTTCCATTTAGTTAATAACTTCTTAATATCACTTCTATCATTGCAAGTAAGAATGGCTCTAGCAGATTCTTCATCCAGAACATAACCCTCAGGCACAACAGGCAATTCATATTTATTAGGGGGAGAGTCTTCATCATCACTATCTTCAATATTATCAGTTTCAATAATTTCATTCTCTCTAGCCCTAGCAAGTTGTTCATCAAGAAATTCACCAAGTGGCACAATAGTATCAAGCATAGAAGTAGTTTCATCATAAGTATCATGCATAGCAGAAGTGGCATCATCAATAACATGCGACATATCAGAATTAATAGCAGAAGCAGGTTTAGGTGTCGCAAGCTTACTCAAAACAGAGGGTGAATCAAGTGCAGAGCTAGATGGCAATTCCTTACCTCCCCTCGTAGTTGAGGGATAAATTGTTGTTTTTGCATCTTTCAAGTTCTTCATAGTGACCAGCAGATATAAATCCCAAGTGACTCAAAGAATAGAGCTATGCTCCCCGGCAATGGCGCCAGAAAATAGTCTTGATAACCCACAAGTATAGGGGATCGCAACAGTTTTCGAGGGTAGAGTATTCAACCCAAATTTATTGATTCGACACAAGGGGAGCCAAAGAATATTCTCAATTATTAGCAGTTGAGTTGTCAATTCCACCACACCTGGATAACTTAGTATCTGCAGCAAAGTATTTAGTAGAAAAGTAGTATAAAAGTAACGATAACGGTAGCAAAAGTAATATTTTTGGGTTTTGTAGTGATTGTAACAGTAGCAACGGAAAAGTAAATAAGCGAAGAACAATATGTGAAAAGCTCGTAGGCATTGGATCGGTGATGGAGAATTATGCTGGATGCGGTTCATCATGTAACAGTCATAACATAGGGTGACACAGAACTAGCTCCAATTCATCAATGTAATGTAGGCATGTATTCCGAATATAGTCATACGTGCTTATGGAAAATAACTTGCATGACATCTTTTGTCCTACCCTCCCGTGGCAGCGTGGTCATAATGGAAACTAAGGGATATTAAGGCCTCCTTTTAATAGAGTACCGGACCAAAGCATTAACACATAGTGAATACATGAACTCCTCAAACTATGGTCATCACCGGGAGTGGTCCCGATTATTGTCACTTCGGGGTAGCCGGATCATAACACATAGTAGGTGACTATAGACTTGCAAGATAGGATCAAGAACTCACATATATTCATGAAAACATAATAGATTCAGATCTGAAATCATGGCACTCGGGCCCTAGTGACAAGCATTAAGCATAGCAAAGTCATAGCAACATCAATCTCAGAACATAGTGGATACTAGCACTACAAAAAAATACACTTTCGTGATGATACGTGTTTGTCACAGTAGGTCGCGTTTTTTGCCATGCATGTACATCCATAACGATTTTATGACAGAATCAAGATAGTCATACCTGTGCTGTCGTAGAAGTGTTCCATGACATTACCAAAATTATCATCACGGAAGTGTGCACTTCCATGACGATAAATCGCGCGTCACAGAAGTGCTTTCGTCAAGGGTGACCGACACGTGGCATCCACCATAACGGAACGCCGTTAAGCTATCGGGTCGGGTTTTGGATCCGATAACCCATTAACAGCCCCGACCAATGGGGATTTTCCACGTGTAAAATCATCATTGGCTGGAGGAAACACGTGTCGGCTCATCGTTGGGACAGATGTCATCCACTCATTGGACAGAAGGCGCCTATGATACGTCGACACGTGGCACGGCCTAACAGAGGCCCATTCCTGTGAAAAGGCCGGCCCGTTTGACTTGGTCAAAAGGTGGCGGGCCGGCCCATGGAAAGCCTGTTAACGGCCTATTCGCATATAGCCCATTTACAGCCCGCTAACCCAAGGCCCGTTACGCCCTTTCCAAATTAGGCCCAGTAGCGTCATCTGGGCCATCCAATATGATTCCAGCCCATTTTCACTTCTGGCCCATGTATGGCCCATGACGTCTTTCGGCCCATATGAGGCCCTATGTAACTCTTGGCCTATTAATGGCCCGTGGTGAAACTGGCCCGTAATGAACAGTGTATCACTTTACACCCATTAACGGCCCATGGTGAAACTGGCCCGTAATGAACAGTGTATCACTTTATACCCATTAACGGCCCGTTATTCCATTGGGCCGTTTCCAGCCCATGTTATCTTTCGGCCTTCTCAGAGCCCATTTATTCTTGGGCTCATTTGCAGCATTCGTTTACTTACGGCCCGTTACTGTCATTTTCTGCTTGTGGGCCAAATTCAGCCCGTGGTTACAGTCGGCCCGTTTGTGGTCCGTTAATACGTTGGGCCGTTTTCATAGCGTCATCAAATACGGCCTATTAACAATGGCCCGTTATGGTCGGCCCATGAACGAACGATTCCAACTCTAGCCCGTTTACGGCCATAATGTGGCCTGTTATAGGCAAACAAATTATCATAGCAAGCAAAAACTAGCATACGCAAGGAAGCGGAAAGAAACAATAGCAATCTCAACATAACGAGAGGTAATTTATTATCATGAAAATCTCTACAACCATATTTTCCTCTCTCATAATAATTATATGTGGGATCATAAGCAAATTCAACAAAATAGCTATCACATAAAATATTTCCAACGCGATCCACATGCATGCAAAGTTGACACTCTTCCAAAATAGTGGGATTAACATTAACTAAAGTCATGACCTCTCCAAACCCACTTTTATCAAAAATACCATAAGATTGAACATTCTCCAAATATGTGGGATCTAAAGTTGACACTCTTCCAAACCCACTTTCAATATTATTGCAAACACTATTATCAATCTCATATTCATCATGGGGCTTAAATAAATTTTCAAGATCATAAGAAGAATCACCCCAATCATGATCATTGCAACAAGTAGTAGACATAGAAAAACTAGCATCACCAAGCTTAGGGTTTTGCATATTATTAGCACAATTGACATCAATAGAATTTATAGTAAAATCATTGCAATCATGCTTTTTATTCAAAGATCTATCGTGAATCGCTTCATAAAGTACTTCATCACAATTTTCAGATTCACGAATTTCAAGCAAAACCTCATAAAGATAATCTAGTGCACTTGACTCACTAGCAATAGGTTCATCATAATTGGATCTCTTAAACAGATTAGCAAGTGGATGAGGATCCATAAACTTTTAGCAAGCGAAGATGCAAGCAAAAAGAAGGTACATGGTAACACAAGATCGAACGGAAGGAGGGCGAAGAAAAGGCAAAAAGGGAAAATAAAATGGCAAGGGTGAAGTGGGGGAGAGGAAAACGAGAGGCAAATGGCAAATAATGTAATGTGAGGGATAAGAGTTTGTGATGGGTACTTGGTATGTCTTGACTTGTGCGTAGACTCCCCGGCAACGGCGCTAGAAATCCTTCTTGCTACCTCTTGAGCACTGCGTTGGTTTTCCCTGAAGAGGAAAGGGTGATGCAGTAAAGTAGCATAAGTATTTCCCTCAATTTTTGAGAACCAAGGTATCAATCCAGTAGGAAGCCACACTCAAGTCCCACGTACCTACACAAACAAATAAGAACCTCGCAACCAACGCGATAAAGGGGTTGTCAATCTCTTCACGGTCACTTACAAGAGTGAGATCTGATAGAGATGATAAGATAATATTTTTGGTATTTTTATGATAAAGACTAAAAGTAAAGAAAGCAAAATAAACGGTAATAGAGATAGCTTGTTGATGGGAGATTAATATGATGGAAAATAGACCCGGGGGCCATAGGTTTCACTAGTGGCTTCTCTCAAGATAGCATAAGTATTATGGTGGGTAAACGAATTACTGTCAAGCAATTGATAGAATTGAGCATAGTTATGAGAATATCTAGGTATGATCATGTATATAGGCATCACGTCCGTGACAAGTAGACCGAAACGATTCTGCATCTACTACTATTACTCCACACATCGACCGCTATCTAGCATGCATCTAGAGTATTAAGTTCATAAGAACAGAGTAACGCTTTAAGCAAGATGACACGATGTAGAGGGATAAACTCTGTGTCTCATTGTTCATCATCACGTGTGAGGCCTTCCTCCGGATTCCCCCACACTTCGGCTTATGGCTCAAGACCTTTAGTGTGAGGCCGAAGGTGGTCGACGGGAAACAAGCGGAGTGCGGCGGTGCTGTAGTGAGCAAGCTTACCAATACTCTCTGGCGAAAAGGCTCTTTCACCGAAACTTCCAACCAATGGCAGCGGGAGTGGTTCTATGTCACAGAACCCCGCGGTACCAAGTGGGCGGCTATACCCGCGTTTCGTTCTGGCCCTCCGTTACAGCTTGCATCATGGATTAATAAGGGGCTGGACTGGGGATCAGTTGATGAAGTGCAGACTCTACAGAGCCGCATCTGAACCCTCATTGAGAAGGACATTGACCTTGTCAACGTGATTCAAGTAATGCTAGTCCGCTGAGCCCTGCCATGCCAGCGTATGCCTCTTCGCATGTGGGAGTTTAATCCGGAAGGACCACGAACCCTCCAACACTTCTTTGGCACTACGCACAAAGGGATGTGGAAGTTGTTTTCTGGGAAACGGAAATAGTGGCCGGACACCACCGAGGACATCGGCCTCGACTGCAACCATCCGGATACCTCGGTAAGCGCTCAATCCGTGAACACTTTGTAGTTAAGCATACCGTGATACGTTATTGAGCAAACTATCTTCTTCCAGGGTTGGGTAAAGAAAGCGGAGCGAATCAGGTGTTCGGCCCCCCTCCCCGAAGCCTCAGTAGATCCCGTACTAACAAGGATGCTGGCCCCGGCACCATACCAGATGCCTGTGGAGGAGGACAAGGCGGAAAGCGGGAGGACCAAAGGCGGCCTCGATTCCGAAGGTATACCGAACATTGTGTCCGAGGGAATCAAAATTCCCTCGTTCGAAGACAAAAGTGAAGGAGGAGTTAACGTCTCTTCGCCCCATGGTAAGAAAAGGGCTGCCTCCGAAGATTGGGAGAAAGAGGCTCCTAAGCGAGGCAAGGTGCCTCGGTCGGGCGGCTTGGGCTTGGAGGATGGCGTCTTCGCACAGTCCCGCGATGAGGGCAAGCCTCTAGCCGAATCGTGAGTGACCAAGGATGTTTTTTAAACATATCCCGTTACTTTCCTGTTACCAGGGTAACATCTAAAATATATGTTTTCGCAGCTCGGCAAACAGTCTTCTTCACCAATCCTCTTCCTCGGGAGATCTTCTTCCAGAGATGATGGAAAGCGAGACACCTCCATCGGTCTCCTGGCCTAATAAGGCAGACGACTTTGAGGTGTCGTCCCGGAGGGTCTCCCCTGATCAACAAGTGGTGCGAGGGGCGATGAAGACACTGCCCAAAGGTGATACTTTGGTAGCCCAGGATCCAGGGGCCAACAATAAAGGCCCCAGACTATCCGGTTTACAGCCGGAGACTACTCTGGGGACAGATAAGCGGATCCCTTCAAAGGGAGGCCGTACTCCTACAGCAGCTTCCAGAGGTCCAGAAGCGCCGTATATGTTGACGAACATGGTGCGACAGGCGTCCGTCTCGGAGGAACATCGTGCCTTGATGGGTATGGTGGTTGAAAAGGTTCTGTCCGTGAAAAGCGGATTGAACGAAGCCCGCACGAGCCTGTTAAGAGGCTTAGAGGTTTGTACTGAAAAAAATCATTGTGTGTGTTTTATTCACGAACTGCACCTGTGTATAGGTAGTAGCCCCTGAGACTCTGATTGGCCTCCCAAGGGGGGCGGTCAGAGGATCAAAAGGATATGCCCAAGAAATAATCTGATGAATTGGAACACACACTGTTACCCCCTGGCGACTGCCCGGACTACGGAGGTTGCAGAGCAGCAGCGGAAGCTTGATGTAGCGGATGATGACATTACGCTAATCAATAGGCGGCTTGACGAGGTGCAAGGTATGTCTCGGGGGTGGTCATTACATGCACGTGCATGTATTTGATCATGACGCTAAGAATTGTACAGTGAAATATGCGTGACTGTAGATGGTGCTGCCGTGGTCAAGATCCTTCGGGTTGAGCTGGCCCGGGCCAGGGAGCAGGCCTGGATTAAAAATGCGGCTGCCGAGAAGGCATCTACCGAGCTAAAGGCCGAACAGGCTGCTCGGCGCCAATGCAAAGAGAGAATATCCACGATGGCGCGTGAGCTAAAGGATGCTGCTAGCCGCTGTGAAATCCTCGAGAAGGATGATAAAGCAAAAACGCCTGGTCTTGACAAGGCCTTGCGAGAGGCGAAAGAAGCGCGGTCTGAATCTAGAGCGGCCCGGGAGGAGATCCGACAAGCTGGGGAGATCACGGCTGGTAAGCCCTTTTTATTGCAAACTAAGTTCGGCGATCCGAATTATGCTGCACTTAATAAAGTGTGGAGTTCTCCAGACGTGTTATTGGACTTGCCGAAGAGTGCTTCCGATGCGGCGCAGTTTTACCAAGCGCAAGAAGGGTATGCAACGGAGAAGCTTTTCTGGTCGCAGTTCGGTGCGTCAAAACGCCCACTGTTGCTGAACGAACAGATGACCCAATGGGCCGAGCTCCATAGACTATCCGGTTCTGCCATGAAGGACGCCGTGATTGGGCTGTGGCCGAATGAGCCAATTCCGAATACTTATTTTGCTTTGGTGCGGCGACTTGCTGATGCAGTGCCGCGTATCGACGTCGTTAAGCGGTCAGCGTGCATTGAAGGTGCATGGATGGCTTTTGCCCGCGTCAAGACATACTGGGCGAAGATGAAGGCCACTGATGTTGTAGCGAAGGGTCCACCCAAGGGCAAGGACCATCACGGACCAGAGCATTATTTCGAGGACGTCCTGGAGGGTGCCCGCTTGATAGAGGGTCAATGCTCGAAAAACATGATATTCGAGTGAAATGTATGGGGATTTGTAAAAGACAATATTATGATAAGGCTATATTTTTTAGTTTCGCCTAAAACTTTTGTTCCTCTTGTGCGGCCGTTTTTGTATTAATCTGAAAGTTTTCCAGTCGTCGGCTTCAGCCCCCTCGTATAAAGTACGGGGGTGTTCGGAAAAGCATTTGATCACTCTTAACCCAACGTCTTGGTCCATTAAGGAGGTGTCAATGCGGTGAACTAGGCAGTCAGACTATAGGGCGTTAACACTTTCACTTAGCCATAGGAGTTTTATGGGGGGACTACGATATAGCTCCTGGTATGTATACGGCTTATTCCAATATGGTGCGTTACATATATGACCTGAAGAAAAAGGTCCTTCGTATAATACGGAGGGAATCGCGAAAGATTCCGATAAGTCATCGAGTGGTTGACCAGCTCTCGCCGCATCATGACAGTCAGTTTTTGGCTTTCTCTACTGAGGTGCTTGACCAGATGAACCGGAAGCACAATCGATCCGAGTGATCCACAAACGACGAAAATCCCTCTTTTGCCTACCTCTATCTCAATGAGAGGAAACAAAAGCTCTTTTTACCTGTTGGGTAATCATTCGATTAAGTCTTAAATGAGCCCCTCTAAAGTTTGAGGCAAATGAACGCATTTTTGTTCGTCGTCTCCGGGCTATATATCCTTAAGGCCAAACTCGCGACGCTGAAGTATGCTATAAAGCTGTTCGGACTTGTCGGCAACTCATTTGTTCCCATACCGAGCCCCTGGCAAGTTATGCCGAGGTATATGTGTGAAACAACCACAGGAGCCAAATTCAGTTTTTTTGAAAAAAAAAACTAATGCTGGATGTGGATTATGTTTACTGGGACCTGAGTGATATGCCAATATTTATTTTATAGATAACAAAGCCGCAACCCCGGCTATTTGACATGCCCGGGGTCGAAGGCGGAGAAAAAAGGCACATTACAGGCTCGAAATAAAGAGTGTGGTCTACAAAAAGTTGTTTTGGACCTCCTTCGCACGTCTGCGCCGCCTGTCCTCGGTGAGGGGACTCCTTGACGGAAATAGCCCCTAGGTGAGTGTACGAATCCGAACTCCGCTAGAGTCCATGAGATGACTAGCCTTTGCGTCACCTGTGGTAAGGGATAATGAAAGGGAAAGAGTAATTAGAAAAGAAACAAAGGTTATGGGAGTGTTTGCAGGCTCGTCTGTATTGTGCTTCCGCCGATGCCCAGGGTATCTTAAGTGCATACTTATGTATGCGCGGTACAGATTTTGCAGGTATATGAGGTGGGTGGCAGAAGCTGAACTGCTAGTTCCGCTCTAGAATTGGTCGATCATGTTGAATGGAGACCGGTGGCTTAAGGGCCGACAAGGTATGCGGTTTAATAAGACCGCTTTGTGCTTCGGCTGAGGTCGCCGTAGTATGATCTTCAGTCCGGAGGGAGTGCTTCTCCTGCTCCCTTGTAGCGTTGTGTGTCTGTTTTTACTTCGAGGGGAAATTGCTTCCGACCCCTGGTATTTGGTTGGTGAGTCTCTTCGTCGTCGCTATCACCGGGCGGCCTCCTCCCCTTGTATTCGGCGTTGAGCTTGCCGGCCTGCTTGAAGACCCAATAGCTTCTGTTGGTATGATTAACTGGCTTATCGGGGTGGCCATGAATCTGGCAGGGCCGGTCCAATATCTTGTCTAAATTGGATGGTCCGTCTCTGTTTGCCTTGAATGGCTTTTTCCATTGACCGGGTTTGGGACCGCTGAATCCGGCGTTGACCGCTGTGTCGCGTGTTCGTTCGTTATCGTTGCGACGTTTGTGCTTGCTGCGTCGTGGCTTGCCGTTGCTGTCTCGGACTTTGGAAGTGCCCGGATCGCTGGCACTATTGCTTCTACGAGCGAGCCAGCTGTCTTCTCCCGCACAAAAGCAGGTCATCAGAGCGGTAAGGGCTATCATGGAGTTTGGTTTTTCTTGACCGAGGTTGTGGGCGAGCCACTCATCCCGGACGCTGTGTTTGAAGGCCGCTAGGGCTTCCGCGTCCGGACAGTCGGCGATTTGGTTCTTTTTGACTAAGAACCTAGTCCAGAGCTTCCTGGCTGACTCTCCGGGCTGCTGGACAATGTGACTTAAGTCATCGGCATCTGGTGGCTGGACATATGTACCTTGGAAGTTGTCGCGGAAGGCGTCTTCCAGGTCCTCCCAGCTGCCAATAGAGTTTTCCGACAGACTGTTTAACCAGTACCGAGCTGGTCCTTTGAGTTTTAACGGGAGGTATTTGATGGCGTGGAGGTCATCTCCGCGAGCCATATGGATATGGAGAAGAAAATCCTCGATCCACACCACGGGATCGGTTGTTCCATTGTATGATTCGATATTCACGGGTTTAAACCCTTCTAGGAGTTCATGCTTCATTACTTCGTCAGTGAAGCAGAGTGGGTGTGCGGCGCCTCTATATTGGGCCACGTCGCGACGTAGCTCAGATGGAGTTCGTCTGCGGTTTTCGGGCCGGGCGTGACTAGACTTGTCACGTCCTAATAGGTAACCGACATTGCATGTCGAGGCACGTCCTCGCGATCCGTAGATCGATCTGATATTTCCCGCTCTACTGTCTAGGTCCTGCCGAGGGTCGTATCTATGACCCCGAGTTGTTTTATCTCTGTTTTTTCGTTGTGGTGAGGCGGGCTGCTGTTCGGCTTGAACTGCCGCTTTATCCCGACCGCTTTGTGGTCGGTCAGCCGAATTGTTCCGACCGCGTGGACGCATGCATGCAACAGAACGCGGCATGGTCAACGTGGTCAAGGAACGACTTCCATCGGAAGTGTACTGTACGTGGAGAGGCTGACAGCTGGGTCCACGGCCGCAGCAAGGAAGTGCCTCCTCATTACGCGCAAAATAATTATTCCTCCACCTGACAGCAGGAACCCACCGGACGGGCCACCGTATTTCGCGAAAAAAATGTTTCCCCCCTGACTGCTGGGACCCACCAGCTACATCTTCGCAAGCAAGGAAGTGCGTCCGGCAAAAAAAATGATTAGACCCCCCAGATTGCTGGGACCCACTAGCTACATCTTCGCACGGAAGGAAGTGCCTGACAGTCGGTACCCACCTGGTCGAAGCGTATGTAGCATTGGCATTCTGGTCACAAACGTGTACGTACATACTGGTCGATGTAGAGGCGCGCACGTGTCGTAGTAGAGGCGCGCACGTAGCATGTACACGTACGTACAACGGCCAGTGTGCAAGAAAGAAAATACGGCCACGTACGTACATATGGGCGGGGTCTCGAACGCCTACTCGCACATACGTACGGCCAGGGCTCGTGTACATGGCTGGGTGGGAACGGAGAAACAACATCGTCGCCGTGTTCATGGGGAGCCAACCGGCTGGGTCGGAATGAAATGCGGCGTCGTGTTCATCGGGAGGACTTGGACGGAACAGCCGATGGAAACAAGGCCTGGCGTACCGCAGAATGGAGGAAACGGCCTTGTGTTCGACCGGCCACGTTTGAAACGGGATCCTGGTCATCGGGAGGGGTCTGGCGTACCGCAAAATGGAGGAAACGGACTTGTGTTGGACCTCCTACGGTCAAAACGGGGTCCTGTTGATCGAGAGGGGTGTGGCGTACCACAAAACGGAGGAAACGGACTTGTGTTGGAGCGCTACGGTCGAAACGGGGGTCCTGTTCATCGGGAGGGGTGTGGCGTACCGCAAAACGGGACTCCACGGGATACTGTTCATCTCCACCGTCGACCCCCTCCAGCCTCCACGGGCTACTGTTCATCCACCGTCGACCTCCTCCAGCCTCCACCTGCGACTGTTCATCCACGGGCTCTTGTTCATCCAGCCTCCACCGCACGCTACTCCACCGGCTACTGTTCAACCAGCCCTCTCAACGGGCTCCTGTTCAACCACCCCTCCATGGGCTACTGTTCATCCAGCCCTCCACCATCAACTGTTCATCCAGCCCTCCACGGGGTTGTCCTGTTCATCCAGCCCTCCACGGGGTCCTGTTCATCTAGCCCCAACCGGCTCGATCGATCGGGGTCCTGTTCATCCAGAGGCAACACCACGGGGTCCTGTTCATCCACCCCGACCGGGAACTGTTCATCCAAAGCCCCCCAGCAACGCTCACTATTCATCCAGATGCAGCATCGATCGGCTTCAGTTAGCAACAGTAGCGAAGGAATCGCTCGATGGGGTTCATTTAATAGCCATCGATCGATCGCTCGGGTTCAGTAATGCGTAGCCTGCAGTGCAATCGCTCGGGTTCAGTAGGCGAACGCCTCGCTCGGGTTCAGTTAGAGCCCAATGCCTCACACCCACGCGCGTGCATGTACGAGAGAAACACGCAAACCTCCATGCATCGCTCGGCCCCGACCACCCACCGTAACCGGGAACACCCAGATATTTTCCTAGCCCTCGCTTCTACCACGGTTTTACTGTCATGGACGGCCCAAAGAATGTCATGCAGCTGCGTCTCCGGCCCGCCCAGGATGAAAAGCCCATTTTCTGTCATGATTTTTTTCATAGAAGTAGGATCCCACCACATCTATGATGACACCGGGTTTTGTCACAATTATCGTCATAGAATTTTCATAAGTATGACAGAAAAAATTCGTTCGGCCCAAAATGTCACGGATATGTCTTTTTTGGTAGTGATTAAGTTCCAATTTCCTTTGAGGAAGGGTATGGAACACTTACCTAGAACAAGAATTAGGCCACCATATGAATCAATCATGAGGGCATCTTATGGATCTCGAACCAAAGATGACAAAACTTAGATCCTTGCTTTATGCCTAGCTAAGGGCATAAAACTATAGCGCTTGTTGGGAGGCAACCCAATGAATAAATTTTATTTTTGCTTTTTGCTTTCTGTTCTTGAGTGTTAGCACAATTATGCTACTGTTATGATTGTATTTTTTGTGTATTAATTACTATTTGTGCCAAGTAGAACCGATAGGATCTTCTTGGGTGATAGTTGTCTGATCTTGCTGAAAAATAGAAACTTTTGCACTGATGAAAACAATTCTTATTTTTTACCAGAGAGTGATAAAATGCCAATTCATTTAACATAAGATTAATATACAAATTACCCAGGTCTTCCTAATTTTTAAGAATTTTTGGAGTTCCAGAAGTATTCAAACAAATCAGATTGCTACAAACAGTTCTGTTTTGACAGATTCTATTTTCTTTGCGTTGTGTGCTTATTTTGATGGCTCTATGGTTTTCTTTGATGAGTTTTTGCCATAGAAAAGTTGGAATACAGTAGATATAATGCAAAACAAAATATGAATTGGTTTGGTACAGTACTTATAGTAGTGATTTATTTTTCTTACACTAATGGATCTCACGAAGGTTTTGTTGAGTTTTGTGTGATTGAAGTTTTCAAGTTTTGGGTTATCTTACGATGGACGAAGGAATAAGGAGTAGAAGAGCCTAAGCTTGGGGATGCCCTGGCATCCCAAGCTATTATCCAAAAATGAGCAACCAACTAAGCTTGGGGATGCCCCCGAGTGGCATCCCCTCTTTCTTCTAACGACCATTGGTATTTTACTCGAAGCTATATTTTTATTCATCACATACTATGTGTTTCGCTTGGAGCGTCTTGTATGATATGAGTCCTTGCTTGTTTTATTTTGTGTTTTAATTGTTGATCCCTTGCCGGACACACCTATTTGGGAGAGCCAAAATTATGTCATGACTTGTTAGAATTGCTCTCTATGCTTCACTTAAATTTTTATGAGCTATGGACTTGCTCTAGTGTTTCACTTATATCTTTTTGAGCACGGTGTGCTTAGTATTTTTGAAAAATGCTCTCTTGCTTCACTTAGATTTATTTGAGAGTTAGTAAAATTTTCAAGAAATTCTCTCTTGCTTCACTTAAATTATTTTGAGAGAAAGAAAAATTTATGCTCATGATCTTCACTTATATTTGTTTGAGCTTATGAAAAGCAACACATTAAAATTAGTCCCAAAGTGATAGATACCCAAGAAGGATATAATAAAAACTTTCATGAAGACCATTGGACAAAATAAACTTGATTCTTAGTAATAGTTTTGCGATATGATGATGTGATATGTCAGTTATGTTGATGAGTAATTATGCTTTAGTAAGAATATTGGTGTTAAGGTCTGTGACTCCCTATGCAAGCACGAAAGTCAATAGTCATGCAATGAAATTATATCCTACTTGTGGTGCATTATTCGGTGTTAATTATGCTTAATGCTTGCTTATGAGATTATCTGTTTCTTGGTTGGTCGCTTCTCAATCTTTCGCTAGCCTTCATTTTGCACTAAGTATGATCTCTACTTGTGCATCCAAAATCCTTCAAACCAGTTTTCCCACACGAGTACACTATATCTACCTATATGCGGTATTCTTTTCCCGTTCTAAGCAAATTTGTATGTGCCATGTCTAAATTTTCAAAATAAACTTCTCTTTTTGTGTGTTTGTTTCGCTCGTGGAGCGGTGAGGGGTGGCTAATATTTTCCATGCTAGATGTGTTATTCTCACGATGAGTGTTTATTCACTTGTCATTGCACGAGAGTAAGGCAAATGTATTAGGGATGCCCAGTCCTGAAATGAAAAATGAATTTACTTTATGTTGTCAAATAATAAATTCCATGGAAAGTGTTGGCAACTCTAAGTCGGTTTCATTGGTTGGATGGATACACCTCCCAAATTTTTTTTATCTCTAAGTTTTTTCGCTTTGAGATCTGGCACCTCTACAAATCCCTACTTCCCTCTGCGAAGGGCCTTTCTTTTACTTTATGCAATTTTTATTTTGAATTTGAGTCTCCATCTTCTCTTACAAAAGCACCAACTAGGAGGCAATATGATCTTACTTAAGTATTGGGTGTAGCTAATATGCGAGTGTGTTTCATGAATGGATCAATGGTTGAGCATGATGGGCTAGGGATAACTTATTTTAGCGTTGATGTTTTGAAAGACATGGTTGCTTGTTGATATGCTTGAGTATTTAAATTATCTTGTCAAAACTAGACTATTGATTTCAATCACATAAAAGTCCAAATGTCCATGCTATAAAGAAAAGAATATGATATGACATGTTAGGTAGCATTCCACATCAAATTTTTTGTTTTTATCACTTACGTACTCGAGGACGAGTAGGAGTTAAGCTTGGGGATGCTGATACGTCTCCAACGTATCTATAATTTTTGATTGTTCCATGCTGTTATATTATCAATGTTGGATGTTTTATAATCATTTTATAGTCATTTTATATCATTTTTGGTACTAACCTATTGACATAGTGCGAGTTGTTGTTTTCTGCATGTTTTTTACATCGCAGGAAATCAATATCAGACGGAGTCCAAAAGCAGCGAAACTCCACAGAGATTTTTTTGGACGAGAAGGAACATAATGGGCCCTGACTATGCCTGGGGGGTGCTCCGAGGATAGCACAACCCACCAGGGCATGCCAGGAGGCCCAGGCGCGCCCTGGTGGGTTGTGCCCACCTCGGGTGCCCCCCGGACCGCCTATTTGCTCTATAAATACCCCAATATTCCCCAAACTCTAGGGGAGTCGACGAAATATTGATCCAGCCGCCGCAGAGTCGAGAAGCATCAGATCTAATCTAGACACCATCTCGGATGGGGTTCACCACCTCCATTGGTGCCTCTCCGATGATGCGTGAGTAGTTATTTGTAGACCTTCGGGTCCGTAGTTAGTAGCTAGATGGCTTCCTCTCTCTCTGAATTCTCAATACAATGGTCTCTTGGAGATCCATATGATGTAACTCTTTTGCGGTGTGTTTATTGGGATCGATGAACTTTGAGTTTATGATCAGATCTATCTTTTTATACCCACGCAAGTTATTTGAGTTTCTTTGATCTCTCATATGCATGATTGCTTATAGCCTCGTATTTCTTCTCTGATATTTTGGTTTTCTTTGGCCAACTTGATCTATTTATCTTGCAATGGGAAGAGGTGCTTTGTAGTGGGTTCGATCTTACGGTACTTGATCCCAGTGACAGAAGGGGAACCGACACGTATGTATCGTTGCTACTAAGGATAAAACGATGGGGTCTATCTCTACATAGATAGATCTTGTCTACATCATGTCATCGTTCTTATTGCATTACTCCGTTTCTCCATGAACTTAATACACTAGATGCATGCTGGATAGCGGTCGATGTGTGGAGTAATAGTAGTAGATGCAGGCAGGAGTCGGTCTACTAATCTTGGACGTGATGCCTATATAATGATCATTGCCTGGATATCGTCATGATTATTTGAAGTTCTATCAATTGCCCAACAGTAATTTGTTCACCCACCGTTTGCTATTTTTCTCGAGAGAAGCCACTAGTGAAACCTACGGCCCCCGGGTCTCTTTCTCATATATTTGCCTTTGCGATCTACTTTTCCTTTGCATTTATTTTCAGATCTATTAAACCAAAAATACAAAAATACCTTGCTGCAATTTATTCTTATTTATTTTATTTGGCGTTCGATCTATCAATCTACTACAATTTTATCTCACGTCCGTTTGCCTATCTTGAGGCGCCGTACCCGGAAGGGATTGACAACCCCTTTAACACGTCGGGTTGCGAGGATTTGTTATCTGTGTGCAGGGGCTGTTTACGTTGTGTTGCTTGGTTCTCCTACTGGTTCGATAACCTTGGTTTCATATCTGAGGGAAATACCTACCACCGCTGTGCTGCATCATCCCTTCCTCTTTGGGGAAATACCGACGTAGCTTCAAGCGACATCAAAAGGAATTTCTGGCGCCGTTGCCGGGGAGGATCTTCAACATATACCAGGTTCCTAATCACAAATCCCATCTCCTTGCAATTTACATTATTTGCCATTTGCCTCTCGTTTTCCTCTCCCCCACTTCACAAAAATTTGCCGTTTTATTCGCCTCTGTTTCCGTTTGCCGTTTCCTTGCCGGATCTGTTTTTGAGTGCAATCTTGTTGTGTGGTCATCATGACTCAAGAGAAGGCCAAGTTATGTGATTTCTCAAATACCAACAACAATGATTTTATCGGCACTCCGATTGCTCCTCCCGCCACTAGCGCTGAGTCTTGTGATATTAATACTGCTTTGCTGAATCTTGTTATGAAAGATCAATTTTTCGGTACACCTAATGAGGATGGCGCGTCCCATCTTAATACCTTCATGGAATTATGCGATATGCAAAAGAAAAAAAAGATGTGGACAATGATGTGGTGAAGATGTAATTATTTCCATTTTCTTTGCGTGCTTCTGCAAAAATTTGGTTCTCTTCTTTGCCTAGCAATATTATCGATTCTTGGAACAAATGCAAAGATGCTTTTATTACTAAGTATTTTCCTCCTGCAAAAATTATTTCCCTTAGAACCCAGATCATGAATTTCAAGCAACTTGAACATGAGCATGTTGCACAATCTTGGGAAAGGATGAAAATGATGCTAAGGAATTGCCCAACTCATGGGTTAAATCTTTGGATGATCATACAAAAAATTTATGCGGGTTTGAATTTTGTATCTCGTAATGTTTTAAATTCCGCCGTGGTGGTACTTTTATAGAAATTACTTTGGGAGAAGCCACCAAATTGCTTGATAATTTCATGGCAAATTTTTCACAATGGCATACCGAAAGGGCTCCTACTAGTAAAAAAGTTAATTCAGTTGAAGAAATTTCTTCTTTGAGTGAAAAAGTTGATGCTCTTATGAAATTGGTTGCTAGTAAAAGTGCTCCTATTGATTTTAATGATATGCCTTTGTCTACTTTGATTGAGCAAAATAGTGATGCCATAGATGTGAATTTTATCTCTCGAAATAATTTCAACAACAATGCTTATAGAGGTAATTTTAATCCTAGGCCTTTTCCTAGTAATTCCTCTAATAATTATGGTAATTCCTATGGAAATCAATCTTATAATAATAATAGGAACACCTCTGATCTTGAGAATAATATTAAAGAATTTATCAACACGCAAAAAGTTTTCAACACTTCCATAGAAGAAAAGTTGAGTAAGATTGATGATTTGTCTAGAAGTGTTGATAGAATTGCTCATGATGTGGAAAATCTCAAGATGAAATTTTTGTGCCTAAGTAGATGAATCAATTAAAGCTCTTTATGTTTCTATGGATGAAAGTAAGAAAAGAACCGCTATGCTTAGAGCTAAAAGAGAATTTTTAGAAAAAGCGTTTTCTAGTGATTTCTTTCGCAAAAGTGATGAAGATCTTAAAATGATTGGTGTTTCTTCTATTGATTCCTTGTTTTGTAAAGTTAAGATTGATGGAAAAGGGACTGGAGAAGAGTCAACTTTAGGTAGAAGGCGTCCCAATATTTCGGAGGGTGAAAATCTTGTTGAGAAAATTGATGAAAGTGGGTTTGAAGAGGTCAAAACATTAAGTAGTGATGTGCCCACTCTTTTGGATTACAAAGACTTTAATTATGATAGTTGCTCTTTTATTGATTGTATTTATCTTTGTTGCAATCCATGATAAACTCACCCCATGCTTATGAACAAAATAAAGCTTTTACTAAACATATTGTTGATGCTATGATGAAAGCTTTTGAAGCAAAATTGGAATTATAAGTTTCAATTCCTAGAAAATTGCATGATGAGTGGGAACCTACTATGAAAGTCAAGATTAAAAATTATGAGTGTTTTGCTTTATGTGACTTGTGTGCTAGTGTTTCTACAATTCTGAAATCTTTATGCGATGTGCTTGGTCTTACCGATCTGAAGAATGTTCTTTAAATTTACACTTGGAGGATTCTACTATTAAAAAGCCTATGGGAAGAATTAATGATGTTCTTATTCTTTAAAATAGGAATTATGCGCCCATAGATTTTATTGTTCTTGATATTGATTGCAAACCGTCTTGTCCAATTATTCATGGTAGACCGTTTCTACGCACTATCGGTGCCGTGATTGATATGAAAGAAGGCAATATTAAGTTCCAATTTCCTTAGAGGAAGGGTATGGAACACTTCCTAGAACAAGAATTAGGCCACCATATGAATCAATCATGAGGGCATCTTATGGATCTCGAACCAAAGATGACAAAACTTAGATCCTTGCTTTATGCCTAGCTAAGGGCGTAAAACTATAGCGCTTGTTGGGAGGCAACCCAATGAATAAATTTATTTTTGCTTTTTGCTTTCTGTTCTTGAGTGTTAGCACAATTATGCTACTGTTATGATTGTGTTTTTGTGTTTAATTAGTGTTTGTGCCAAGTAGAACCGATAGGATCTTCTTGGGTGATAGTTGTCTGATCTTGCTGAAAAAATAGAAACTTTTGCGCTCACGAAAACAATTCTTATTTTTTACCAGAGAGTGATAAAATGCCAATTCTTTTACAGTAAGATTAATATACAAATTACCCAGGTCTTCCTAATTTTTAAGAATTTTTGGAGTTCCAGAAGTATTCAAACAAATCAGATTGCTACAAACTGTTCTGTTTTGACAGATTCTGTTTTCTTTGCGTTGTGTGCTTATTTTGATGGCTCTATGGTTTTCTTTGATGAGTTTTTGCCATAGAAAAGTTGGAATACAGTAGATATAATGCAAAACAAAATATGAATTGGTTTGGTACAGTACTTATAGTAGTGATTTATTTTTCTTACACTAATGGATCTCACGAAGGTTTTGTTGAGTTTTGTGTGATTGAAGTTTTCAAGTTTTGGGTTATCTTACGATGGATGAAGGAATAAGGAGTAAGAAGAGCCTAAGCTTGGGGATGCCCCGGCATCCCAAGCTATTATCCAAAAACGAGCAAGCAACTAAGCTTGGGGATGCCCCCGAGTGGCATCCCCTCTTTCTTCTAACGACCATCGGTATTTTACTCGAAGCTATATTTTTATTCGTCACATACTATGTGTTTTGCTTGGAGCGTCTTGTATGATATGAGTCTTTGCTTGTTTTATTTTGTGTTTTAAGTCTTGATCCCTTGCTGGACACACCTATTTGAGAGAGCCAAAATTATGTTATGACTTGTTAGAATTGCTCTCTATGCTTCACTTAAATTTTTATGAGCTATGGACTTGCTCTAGTGCTTCACTTATATCTTTTTTAGCACTGTGTGCTTTAGTATTTTTGAAGAAATGCTCTCTTGCTTCACTTAGATTTATCTAAGAGTTAGTAAAATTTTCAAGAAATTCTCTCTTGCTTCACTTAAATTATTTTGAGAGAAAGAAAAATTTATGCTCATGATCTTCACTTATATTTGTTTGAGCTTATGAAAAGCAACACATGAAAATTAGTCCCAAAGTGATAGATATCCAAGAAGGATATAATAAAAACTTTCATGAAGATCATTGGACAAAATAAACTTGATTCTTAGTAATAGTTTGGAGATATGATGATGTGATATGTGAGTTATGTTGATGAGTAATTATGCTTTAGTAAGAATATTGGTGTTAAGGTTTGTGATTCCCTATGCAAGCACGAAAGTCAGTAGTCATGCAATGAAGTTATATCCTACTTGTTGTGCATTATTCGGTGTTAATTATGCTTAATGCTTGCTTATGAGATTATCGGTTTCTTGGTTGGTCGCTTCTCAATCTTTTGCTAGCCTTCATTTTGCACTAAGTATGATCTCTACTTGTGCATCCAAAATCCTTTAAACCAGTTTTGCCACATGAGTCCACTATATCTACCTATATGCGGTATTATTTTGCCGTTCTAAGCAAATTTGTATGTGCCATCTCTAATTTTCAAAATGAACTTCTCTTTTGTGTGTTCGTTTCGCTCGCAGAGCGATGAGGGGTGGCTAATATTTTCCATGCTAGATGTGTTATTCTCACGATGAGTGTTTATTCACTTGTCATTGCACGAGAGTAAGGCAAAGGTATTAGGGATGCCCAGTCCCGAAATGAAAAATGAATTTACTTTATGTTGTTCAAATAATAAATTCCTTGGAAAGTGTTGGTATGGAGGGCAACCGTGGATACGGCTAGCCATGGAAAGTGAAAGTATGGTTGAAAAAGGAATAAACTTTATTTTCTGTTTGGGAACCGCCTATGATATATCTAGCATGGAAAGTGTTGGGAACTCTAAGTCGTTTTCGTTGGTGGGATGGATACACCTCCCAAAATGTTTTTATCTCTAAGTTTTTCGCTTTGAGCTCTGGCACCTCTACAAATCCCTACTTCCCTCTGCGAAGGGCCTTTCTTTTACTTTATGCAATTTTATTTTGAATTTGAGTCTCCATCTTCTCTTATAAAAGCACCAACTAGGAGGCAATATGATCGTACTTGAGTATTGGGTGTAGCTAATATGCGAGTGTGTTTCATGAATGGATCAATGGTTGAGCATGATGGGCTAGGGATAACTTATTTTAGCGTTGATGTTTTGAAAGACATGGTTGCTTGTTGATATGCTTGAGTATTTAAATTATCATGTCAAAACTAGACTATTGCTTTGAATCACATAAAAGTCCAAATATCCATGCTATAAAAAAAGAATATGATATGACATGTTAGGCAGCATTCCACATCAAAAATTCTGTTTTTATCACTTACGTACTCGAGGACGAGTAGGAGTTAAGCTTGGGGATGCTGATACGTCTCCAACGTATCTATAATTTTTATTGTTCCATGTTGTTATATTATCAATCTTGGATGTTTTATAATCATTTTATAGTCATTTTATATCATCTTTTGGTACTAACCTATTGACATAGTGCCAGTTGCTGTTTTCTGCATGTTTTTTACATCGCAGGAAATCAATATCAGACGGAGTCCAAATGCAGCGAAACTCCACGGAGATTTTTTATGGACCAGAAGGAACTTAATGGGCCCTGGTTGCGCCTGGGGGGTGCTCCGAGGAGAGCACAACCCACCAGGGCGTGCCAGGAGGCCCAAGCGCGCCCTGGTGGGTTGTGCCCACCTCGGGTGCCCCCCGGACCGCCTATTTGCTCTATAAATACCCCAATATTCCCAAAACCCTAGGGGAGTCGACGAAATATTGATCCAGCCACCGCAGAGTCGAGAAGCACTAGATCTAATCTAGACACCATCTTGGATGGGGTTCACCACCTCCATTGGTGCCTCTCCGATGATGCGTGAGTAGTTATTTGTAGACCTTCGGGTCCGTAGTTAGTAGCTAGATGGCTTCCTCTCTCTCTGAATTCTCAATACAATGGGGAGATCCATATGATGTAACTCTTTTGCGGTGTGTTTGTTGGGATCGATGAACTTTGAGGTTATGATCGGATCTATCTTTTTATACCCACGGAAGTTATTTGAGTTTCTTTGATCTCTCATATGCATGATTGCTTATAGCCTCGTATTTCTTCTCTGACATTTGGGTTTTCTTTGGCCAACTTGATCTATTTATCTTGCAATGGGAAGAGGTGCTTTGTAGTGGGTTCGATCTTACGGTGCTTGATCCCAGTCATAGAAGGGGAACCGACACGTATGTATCGTTGCTACTCAGGATAAAACGATGGGGTCTATCTCTACATACATAGATCTTGTCTACATCATGTCATCGTTCTTGTTGCATTACTCCATTTTTCCATGAACTTAATACACTAGATGCATGCTGGATAGCGGTCGATGTGTGGAGTAATAGTAGTAGATGCAGGCAGGAGCCGGTCTACTAATCTTGGACGTGATGCCTATATAATGATCATTGACTGGATATCGTCATAATTATTCTAAGTTCTATCAATTGCCCAACAGTAATTTGTTCACCCACCATTTGCTATTTTCTCGAGAGAAGCCACTAGTGAAACCTACGGCCCCCGGGTCTCTTTCTCATATATTTGCCTTTGCGATCTACGTTTCCTTTGAATTTATTTTCAGATCTATTAAACCAAAAATACAAAAATACCTCACTGCGTTTTATTCTTATTTATTTTATTTGGCGTTCGATCTATCAATCTACTACAATTTTATCTCACGTCCGTTTACCATATTGAGGCGCTGTACCCGGAAGGGATTGACAACCCCTTTAACACGTCGGGTTGCGAGGATTTGTTATCTGTGTGCAGGGGCTGTTTACGTTGTGTTGCTTGGTTCTCCTACTAGTTCGATAACCTTGGTTTCATATCTGAGGGAAATACCTACCGCCGATGTGCTGTATCATCCCTTCCTCTTTGGGAGATAGCGACGTAGCTTCAAGCGCCATCAAAAGGAATTTCTAGCGCCGTTGCCGGGGAGAATCTTCCACATATACCAGGTTCCTAATCACAAATCTCATCTCCTCGCAATTTACATTATTTGCCATTTGCCTCTCGTTTTCCTCTCCCCCACTTCACAAAAATTTGCCATTTTATTCGCCTCTCTTTTCCGTCGCCGTTTCCTTGCCGGATCTATTTTTGAGTGCAATCTTGTTGTGTGGTCATCATGACTCAAGAGAAGACCAAGTTATGTGATTTCTCAAATACCAACAACAATGATTTTATCGGCACTCCGATTGCTCCTCCCGCCACTAGCGCTGAGTCTTGTGATATTAATACTGCTTTGCTGAATCTTGTTATGAAAGATCAATTTTTCGGTACACCTAATGAGGATGGCGCGTCCCATCTTAATACCTTCATGGAATTATGCGATATGCAAAATAAAAAAGTATGTGGACAATGATGTCGTGACGATGTAATTATTTCCGTTTTCTTTGCGTGATTCTGCAAAAATTTGGTTCTCTTCTTTGCCTAGCAATATTATCGATTCTTGGAACAAATGCAAAGATGCTTTTATCACTAAGTATTTTCCTCTCGCAAAAATTATTTCCCTTAGAACCCAGATCATGAATTTCAAGCAACTTGAACATGAGCATGTTTCACAATCTTGGGAAAGGATGAAAATGATGCTAAGGAATTGCCCAACTCATGGGTTAAATCTTTGGATGATCATACAAAACATTTATGCGGGTTTGAATTTTGTATCTCGTAATCTTTTAGATTCCGCCGCGGGTGGTACTTTTATGGAAATTACTTTGGGTGAAGCCACCAAATTGCTTGATAATATCATGGCAAATTATTCACAATGGCATACCGAAAGGGCTCCTACTAGTAAAAAGGTTAATTCGGTTGAAGAAATTTCTTCTTTGAGTGAAAAAGTTGACGCTCTTATGAAATTGGTTGCTAGTAAAAGTGCTCCTATTGATTTTAATGATATGCCTTTGTCTACTTTGATTGAGCAAAATAGTGATGCCATAGATGTGAATTTTATCTCTCGAAATAATTTCAACAACAATGCTTATAGAGGTAATTTTAATCCTAGGCCTTTTCCTAGTAATTCCTCTAATAATTATGGTAATTCCTATGGAAATCAATCTTATAATAATAATAGGAACACCTCTGATCTTGAGAATAATATTAAAGAATTTATCAACATGCAAAAGGTTTTCAACACTTCCATAGAAGAAAAGTTGAGTAAGATTGATGATTTGTCTAGAAGTGTTGATAGAATTGCTCATGATGTGGAAAATCTCAAGATGAAATTTTTGTGCCTAAAGTAGATGAATCATTAAAGCTCTTTATGTTTCTATGGATGAAACCAAGAAAAGAACAGCTATGCTTAGAGCTAAAACAGAATTTTTAGAAAAAGCGTTTTCTAGTGATTTCTTTCGTAAAAGTGACGAAGATCTTAAAATGATTGGTGTTTCTTATATTGATTCCTTGTTTATTAAAGTTAAGATTGATGAAAAAGGGACTGGAGAAGAGTCAACTTTAGGTAGAAGGCGTCCCAATATTTCGGAGGGTGAAAATCTTGTTGAGAAAATTGATGAAAGTGGGTTTGAAGAGGTCAAAAACTTTAGCTAGTGATGTGCCCACTCTTTTGGATTACAAAGACTTTAATTATGATAGTTGCTCTTTGATTGATTGTATTTCTTTGTTCAATCCATGATAAACTCACCCCATGCTTATGAACAAAATAAAGCTTTTACTAAACATATTGTTTATGCTATGATGAAAGCTTTTGAAGAAAAAATGGAATTATAAGTTTCAATTCCTAGAAAATTGCATGATGAGTGGGAACCTACTATCAAAGTGAAGATTAAAAATTATGAGTGTTTTGCTTTATGTGACTTGGGTGCTAGTGTTTCCACAATTCCGAAATCTTTATGCGATGTGCTTGGTCTTACCGATCTTGAAGAATGTTCTTTAAATTTGCACTTGGCGGATTCTACTATTAAAAAGCCTATGGGAAGAATAAATGATGTTCTTATTCTTGCAAATAGGAATTATGCGCCCATAGATTTTATTTTTCTTGATATTGATTGCAATCCGTCTTGTCCAATTATTCTTGGTAGACCGTTTCTACGCACTATCGGTGCCGTGATTGATACGAAAGAAGGCAATATTAAGTTCCAATTTCCCTTGAGGAAGGGTATGGAAAACTTCCCTAGAACAAGAATTAGGCCACCATATGAATCAATCATGAGGGCATCTTATGGATCTCGAACCAAAGATGACAAAACTTAGATCCTTGCTTTATGCCTAGCTAAGGACATAAAACTATAGCGCTTGTTGGGAGGCAACCCAATGAATAAAATTTATTTTTGCTTTTTCCTTTCTATTCTTGAGTGTTAGCACAATTATGCTACTGTTATGATTGTGTTTTTTATGTTTTAATTACTGTTTGTGCCAAGTAGAATCGATAGGATCTTCTTGGGTTATAGTTGTTTGATCTTGCTGAGAAAACAGAAACTTTTGCACTCATGAAAACAATTCTTATTTTTTACAAGAGCGTGATAAAATGCCAATTCATTTTTCAGAAGATTAATATACAAATTACCCAGGTCTTCCTAGTTTTTAAGAATTGTTGGAGTTCCAGAAGTATCAGAACAAATCAGATTGCTACAGATAGTTCTGTTTTGATAGATTCTGTTTTCTTTGCATTGTGTGCTTATTTTGATGGCTCTATGGTTTTCTTTGATGAGTTTTTGCCATAGAAAAGTTGGAATACAACAGATATAATGCAAAACAAAATATGAATTGGTTTGGTACAATACTTATAGTAGTGATTTATTTTTCTTACACTAACGGATCTCACGAAGGTTTTGTTGAGTTTTGTGTGATTGAAGTTTTCAAGTTTTGGGTTGTCTTACGATGGACGAAGGAATAAGGAGTAGAAGAGCCTAAGCTTGGGGATGCCCCGGCATCCCAAGCTATTATCCAAAAATGAGCAACCAACTAAGCTTGGGGATGCCCCCGAGTGGCATCCCCTCTTTCTTCTAACGACCATCGGTATTTTACTCGAAGCTATATTTTTATTCATCACATACTATGTGTTTTGCTTGGAGCGTCCTGTATGATATCAGTCCTTGCTTGTTTTATTTTGTGTTTTAATTATTGATCCCTTGCCGGACACACCTATTTGGGAGAGCCAAAATTATGTCATGACTTGTTAGAATTGCTCTCTATGCTTCACTTAAATTTTTATGAGCTATGGACTTGCTCTAGTGCTTCACGTATATCTTTTTGCGCATGGTGTGCTTAGTATTTTTGAAGAAATGCTCTCTTGCTTCACTTAGATTTATTTGGAGTCAGTAAAATTTTCAAGAAATTCTCTCTTGCTTCACTTAAATTATTTTAAGAGAAAGAAAAATTTATGCTCATTATCTTCACTTATATTTGTTTGAGCATATGAAAAGCAACACATTAAAATTAGTCCCAAAGTGATAGATATCCAAGAAGGATATAATAAAAACTTTCATGAAGATCATTGGACAAAATAAACTTGATTCTTTGTAATAGTTTTGAGATATGATGATGTGATATGTGAGTTATGTTGATGAGTAATTATGCTTTAGTAAGAATATTGGTGTTAAGGTCTATGACTCCCTATGCAAGCACGAAAGTAAATAGTCATGCAATGAAATTATATCCTACTTGTGGTGCATTATTCGGTGTTAATTATGCTTAATGCTTGCTTATGAGATTATCTGTTTCTTGGTTGGTCGCTTCTCAATCTTTTGCTAGCCTTCATTTTATACTAAGTATGATCTCTACTTGTTTGTATGTGCCATGTCTAAATTTTCAAAATAAACTTCTCTTTTTGTGTGTTCGTTTTGCTCGTGGAGCGGTGCGGGGTGGCTAATATTTTCCATGCTAGATGTGTTATTCTCACGATGAGTGTTTATTCACTTGTCATTGCACAAGAGTAAGGCAAAGGTATTAGGGATGCCCAGTCCCGAAATGAAAAATGAATTTACTTTATGTTGTCAAATAATAAATTCCATGGAAAGTGTTGGGAACTCTAAGTCATTTTCGTTGGTGGGATGGATACATCTCCCAATTTTTTTTACCTCTAAGTTTTTTCGCTTTGAGCTCCGGCACCTCTACAAATCCCTACTTCCCTCTGTGAAGGGCCTTTCGTTTTACTTTATGCAACTTTTATTTTGAATTTGAGTCTCCATCTTCTCTTACAAAAGCACCAACTAGGAGGCAATATGATCGTACTTAAGTATTGGGTGTAGCTAATATGCGAGTGTGTTTCATGAATGGATCAATGGTTGAGCATGATGGGCTAGGGGTAACTTATTTTAGCGTTGATATTTTGAAAGATATGTTTGCTTGTTGATATGCTTGAGTATTTAAATTATCATGTCAAAACTAGACTATTGCTTTGAATCACATAAAAGTCCAAATGTCCATGGTATAATGAAAAGAATATGATATGACATGTTAGGCAGCATTCCACATCAAAAATTCTATTTTTATCACTTACGTACTCGAGGACGAGTAGGAGTTAAGCTTGGGGATGCTGATACGTCTCCAACGTATCTATAATTTTTGATTGTTCCATGCTGTTATATTATCAATCTTGGATGTTTTATAATCATTTTATATCATTTTTTGGTACTAACCTATTGACATAGTGCGAGTTGCTGTTTTATGCATGTTTTTTACATCGCAGGAAATCAATATCAGGCGGAGTCCAAATGCAGCAAAACTCCACGAAGATTTTTTATGGATCAGAAGGAACATAATGAGCCCTGGTTGCGCCTGGGGGGGTGCTCCGAGGAGAGCACAACCCACTAGGGCGTGCCAGGAGGCCCAAGCGCGCCCTGGTGGGTTGTGCCCACCTCGGGTTCCCCCCGGACCGCCTATTTGCTCTATAAATACCCCAATATTCCCAAAACCCTAGGGGAGTCGACGAAATATTGATCTAGCCGCCGCAGAGTCGAGAAGCACCAGATCTATTCTAGACACTATCTCGGATGGGGTTCACCACCTCCAATGGTGCCTCTTCGATGATGCGTGAGTAGTTATTTGTAGACCTTCGGGTCCATAGTTAGTAGCTAGATGGCTTCCTCTCTCTCTGAACTCTCAATACAATGGTCTTTTGGAGATCCATATGATGTAACTCTTTTGCTGTGTGTTTGTTGGGATCGATAAACTTTGAGGTTATGATCGGATCTATCTTTTTATACCCACGGAAGTTATTTGAGTTTCTTTGATCTCTCATATGCATGATTGCTTATAGCCTCATATTTCTTCTCTGATATTTGGGTTTTCTTTGGCCAACTTGATCTATTTATCTTGCAATGGGAAGAGGTGCTTTGTAGTGGGTTCAAACTTACGGTGCTTGATCCCAGTGATAGAAGGGGAACCGACACGTATGTATCGTTGCTACTCAGGATAAAACGATGGGGTCTATCTCTACATACACAGATCTTGTCTACATCATGTCATCGTTCTTGTTGCATTACTTTGTTTTTCCATGAACTTAATACACTAGATGCATGCTGGATAGCGGTCGATCTGTGGAGTAATAGTAGTAGATGCAAGCAGGAGCTGGTCTACTAATATTGGATGTGATGCTTATATAATGATCGTTGACTGGATATCGTCATAATTATTTGAAGTTCTATCAATTGCCCAACAGTAATTTGTTCACCCACCGTTTGCTATTTTTCTCGAGAGAAGCCACTAGTGAAACCTACGGCCCCCGGGTCTCTTTCTCATATATTTGCCTTTGCGATCTACTTTTCCTTTGAATTTATTTTCAGATCTATTAAACCAAAAATACAAAAATACCTCACTGCATTTTATTCTTATTTGTTTTATTTGGCGTTCGATCTATCAATCTACTACAATTTTATCTCACATCCGTTTACCATATTGAGGCGCTGTACCCGGAAGGGATTGACAACCCCTTTAACTCGTCAGGTTGCGAGGATTTGGTATCTGTGTGCAGGGGCTGTTTACGTTGTGTTGCTTGGTTCACCTACTAGTTCGATAACCTTGGTTTCATATCTGAGGGAAATACCTACCGCCGCTGTGTTGTATCATCCCTTCCTCTTTGGGGAAATAGCGACGTAGCTTCAAGCTCCATCAAAAGGAATTTCTAGCTCCGTTGCCGGGGAGGATCTTCAACATATACCAGGTTACTAATCACAAATCTCATCTCCTCGCAATTTACATTATTTGCTATTTGCCTCTCGTTTTCCTCTCCCCCGCTTCACAAAAATTTACCGTTTTATTCGCCTCTCTTTTCCGTTCACCGTTTCCTTGCCGGATCTGCTTTTGAGTGCAATCTTGTTGTGTGGTCATCATGACTCAAGAGAATACCAAGTTATGTGATTTCTCAAATACCAACAACAATGATTTTATCGGCACTCCGATTGCTCCTCCCGCCACTAGCGCGGAGTCTTGTGATATTAATACTGTTTTGCTGAATCTTGTTATGAAAGATCAATTTTTCGGTACTCCTAATGAGGATGGTGCGTCCCATCTTAATACCTTCATGGAATTATGCGATATGCAAAAGAAAAAAAAGATGTGGACAATGATGTGGTGAAGATGTAATTATTTCCGTTTTCTTTGCATGATTCTGCAATATTTTGGTTCTCTTCTTTGCCTAGCAATATTATCGATTCTTGGAACAAATGCAAAGATGCTTTTATCACTAAGTATTTTCCTCCCGCAAAAATTATTTCCTTTAGAACCTAGATCATGAATTTCAAGCAACTTGAACATGAGCATGTTGCACAATCTTGGGAAAGGATGAAAATGATGCTAAGGAATTGCCCAACTCATGGGTTAAATCTTTGGATGATCATACAAAACATTTATGCGGGTTTGAATTTTGTATTTCGTAATCTTTTAAATTCCGCCGCGATGGTACTTTTATGGAAATTACTTTGGGAGAAGCCACCAAATTGCTTGATAATGTCATGGAAAATTGTTCACAATGGCATACCGAAAGGGCTCCTACTAGTAAAAAAGTTAATTCGGTTGAAGAAATTTCTTATTTGAGTGAAAAAGTTGATGCTCTTATGAAATTGGTTGCTAGTAAAAGTTCTCCCATTGATTTTAATGATATGCCTTTGTCTTCTTTGATTGAGCAAAATAGTGATGCTATAGATGTGAATTTTATCTCTCGAAATAATTTCAACAACAATGCTTATAGAGGTAATTTTAATCCTAGGCCTTTTCCTAGTAATTCCTCTAATAATTATGGTAATTCCTATGGAAATCAATCTTATAATAATAATAGGAACACCTCTGATCTTGAGCATAATATTAAAGAATTCATCAACATGCAAAAGGTTTTCAACACATCCATAGAAGAAAAGTTGAGTAAGATTGATGATTTGTCTAGAAGTGTTGACAGAATTGCTCATGATGTGAAAAATCTGAAGATGAATTTTTTTGTGCCTAAAGTAGATGAATCAATTAAAGCTCTTTATGTTTCTATGGATGAAAGTAAGAAAAGCACAGCTATGCTTAGAGCTAAAAGAGAATTTTTAGAAAAAGCGTTTTTCCAGTGATTTCTTTCGTAAAAGTGACGAAGATCTTAAAATGATTGGTGTTTCTTATATTGATTCCTTGTGTAGTAAAGTTAAGATTGATGAAAAAGGGATTGGAGAAGAGTCAACTTTAGGTAGAAGGCGTCCCAATATTTCGGAGGGTGAAAATCTTGTTGAGAAAATTGATTAAAGTGGGTTTGAAGAGGTCAAAACTTTAGCTAGTGATGTGCCCACTCTTTTGGATTACAAAGACTTTAATTATGATAGTTTCTCTTTGATTGATTGTATTTCTCTTTGTTCAATCCATGATACACTCACCCCATGCTTATGAACAAAATAAAGCTTTTACTAAACATATTGTTGATGCTATGATGAAAGCTTTTGAAGAAAAATTGGAATTATAAGTTTCAATTCCTAGAAAATTTCATGATGAGTGGGAACCTACTATCAAAGTGAAGATTAAAAATTATGAGTGTTTTGCTTTATGTGATTTGGGTGCTAGTGTTTCCACAATTTTGAACTTTTATGCGATGTGCTTGGTCTTACCGATCTTGAAGAATGTTCTTTAAATTTGCACTTGGCGGATTCTACTATTAAAAAGCCTATGGGAAGAATTAATGATGTTCTTATTCTTGCAAATAGGAATTATGTGCCCGTAGATTTTATTTTTCTTGATATTGATTGCAATCTGTCTTGTCCAATTATTCTTGGTAGACCGTTTCTATGCACTATCGGTGTCGTGATTGATATGAAAGAAGGCAATATTAAGTTCCAATTTCCTTTGAGGAAGGGTATGGAACACTTCCCTAGAACAATAATTAGGCCACCATATGAATCAATCATGAGGGCATCTTATGGATCTCGAACCAAAGATGACAAAACTTAGATCCTTGCTTTATGCCTAGCTAAGGGCATAAAACTATAGCGCTTGTTGGGAGGCAACCCAATGAATAAAATTTATTTTTGCTTTTTCCTTTATATGCTTGAGTGTTAGCACAATTATGCTACTGTTATGATTGTGTTTTTTGTGTTTTAATTACTGTTTGTGCCAAGTACAACCGATAGGATCTTTAGTTGTGCACTCATGAAAACAATTCTTATTTTTTACCAGGGCATGATAAAATGCCAATTCATTTTTCATAAGATTAATATACAAATTACCCAGGTCTTCCTAGTTTTTAAGAATTTTTGGAGTTCCAGAAGTATTCGAACAAATCAGATTGCTACAGACAGTTCTGTTTTGACAGATTCTGTTTTCTTTGCGTTGTGCTCTTATTTTGATGGCTCTATGGTTTTCTTTGATGAATTTTTGCCATAGAAAAGTTGGAATACCGTAGATATAATGAGAAAGAAAATCTGAATTGGTTTGGTACAGTATTTATAGTAGTGATTTATTTTTCTTACACTAACGGATCTCACGAAGGTTTTGTTGAGTTTTGTGTGATTGAAGTTTTCAAGTTTTGGGTTATCTTACGATGGACGAAGGAATAAGGAGTAGAAGAGCCTAAGCTTGGGGATGCCCCAGCATCCCAAGCTATTATCCAAAAATGAGCAAACCAACTAAGTTCGGGGATGCCCCCGAGTGGCATCCCCACTTTCTTCTAACGACCATCGGTATTTTACTCGAAGCTATATTTTTATTCGTCACATACTACATGTTTTGCTTGGAGCGTCTTGTATGATATGAGTCCTTGCTTGTTTTATTTTGTGTTTTAATTCTTGATCCCTTGCTGGACACACCTATTTGGGAGAGCCAAAATTAGGTCATGACTTGTTAGAATTGCTCTCTATGCTTCACTTAAATTTTTATGAGCTATGGACTTGCTCTAGGGCTTCACTTATATCTTTTTGAGCACGGCGTGCTTAGTAATTTTGAAGAAATGCTCTCTTGCTTCACTTAGATTTATTTGAGAGTTAGTAAAATTTTCAAGAAATTCTCTCTTGCTTCACTTAAATTATTTTGAGGGAAAGAAAAATTTATGCTCATGATCTTCACTTATATTTGTTTGAGCATATGAAAAGCAACACATTAAAATTAGTCCCAAAGTGATAGATATCCAAGAAGGATATAATAAAAACTTTCATGAAGATCATTGGACAAAATAAACTTGATTCTTAGTAATAGTTTTGAGATATGATGATGTGATATGTGAGTTATGTTGATGAGTAATTTTGCTTTAGTAAGAATATTGGTGTTCAGGTCTGTGACTCCCTTTGCAAGCACGAAAGTCAATAGTCATGCAATGAAATTATATCCTACTTGTGGTGCATTATTCGGTGTTAATTATGCTTAATGCTTGCTTATGAGATTATCTATTTCTTGGTTGGTCGCTTCTCAATCTTTTGCTAGCCTTCATTTTGCACTAAGTATGATCTCTACTTGTGCATCCAAAATCCTTCAAACCAGATTTCCCACATGTGTCCGCTATATCTACCTATATGCGGTATTCTTTTGCCGTTCTAAGCAAATTTGTATGTGCCATATCCAAACTTTCAAAATAAACTTCTCTTTTTGTGTGTTTGTTTCGCTCGTGGAGCGGTGAGGGGTGGCTAATATTTTCCATGCTAGATGTGTTATTCTCACGATGAGTGTTTATTCACTTGTCATTGCACGAGAGTAAGGCAAAGGTATTAGGGATGCCCAGTCCCGAAATGAAAAATGAACTTACTTTATGTTGTCAAATAATAAATTCCATGGAAAGTGTTGGGAACTCTAAGTCGTTTTCGTTGGTGGGATGGATACACCTCCCAATTTTTTTATCTCTAAGTTTTTTCGCTTTGAGCTCTGGCACCTCTACAAATCCCTACTTACCTCTGCGAAGGGCCTTTCTTCTACTTTATGCAATTTTTATTTTGAATTTTAGTCTCCATCTTCTCTTACAAAAGCACCAACTAGGAGGCAATATGATCGTACTTAAGTACTGGGTGTAGCTAATATGCGAGTGTGTTTCATGAATGGATCAATGGTTGAGCATGATGGGCTAGGGATAACTTATTTTAGCGTTGATATTTTGAAAGACATGGTTGCTTGTTGATATGCTTGAGTATTTAAATTATCATGTCAAAACTAGACTATTGCTTTGAATCACATAAAAGTCCAAATGTCCATGCTATAAAGAAAAGAATAAGATTTGACATGTTAGGCAACATTCCACATCAAAAATTCTGTTTTTATCATTTACGTACTCGAGGACGAGTAGGAGTTAAGCTTGGGGATGCTGATACGTCTCCAACGTATCTATAATTTTTGATTGTTCCATGTTGTTATATTATCAATCTTGGATGTTTTATAATCATTTTATATCATTTTTTTGGTACTAACGTATTGACATGGTGCCCGTTGCTGTTTTATGGACCAGAAGGAACATAATGGGCCCTGGCTGCGCCTGGGGGTGCTCCGAGGAGAGCACGACCCACCAGGGCACACCAGGAGGCCCAGGCGCGCCCTGGTGGGTTCTGCCCACCTCGGGTGCCCCCGGACCGCCTATTTGGTCTATAAATACCCCAATATTCCCAAAACCCTAGGGGAGTCGACGAAATATTGATCCAGCCACCGTAGAGTCGAGAAGCACCAGATCTAATCTAGACACCATCTCGGATGGGGTTCACCACCTCCATTGGTGCCTCTCTGATGATGCGTGAGTAGTTCTTTGTGGACTTTCGGGTCCGTAGTTAGTAGCTAGATGGCTTCCTATCTCTCTGAATTCTCAATACAATGGTCTCTTGGAGATCCATATGATGTAACTCCTTTGCGTGTGTTTGTTGGGATCGATGAACTTTGAGTTTATGATCAGATCTATCTTTTTATACCCACGAAAGTTATTTGAGTTTCTTTGATCTCTCATATGCATGATTGCTTATAGCCTCGTATTTCTTCTCTGATATTTGGGTTTTATTTGGCCAACTTGATCTATTTATCTTGCAATGGGACGAGGTGCTTTGTAGTGGGTTCGATCTTACGGTGCTTGATCCCAGTGATAGAAGGGGAACCGACATGTATGTATCGTTGCTACTAAGGATAAAATGATGGGGTTTATCTATACATAGATAGATCTTGTCTACATCATGTCATCGTTCTTATTGCATTACTCCATTTTTCCATGAACTTAATACACTAGATGCATGCTGGATAGCGGTCGATGTGTGGAGTAATAGTAGTAGATGTAGGCAGGAGTCGGTCTACTAATCTTGGACTTGATGCCTATATAATGATCATTGCCTGGATATCGTCATAATTATTTGAAGTTCTATCAATTGCCCAACAGTAATTTGTTCACCCACCGTTTGCTATTTTTCTCGAGAGAAGCCACTAGTGAAACCTACGGCCCCCGGGTCTCTTTCTCATATATTTGCCTTTGCGATCTACTTTTCCTTTGAATTTATTTTCAGATCTATTAAACCAAAAATACAAAAATACCTCACTGCGTTTTATTCTTATTTTTTTATTTGGCGTTCGATCTATCAATCTACTACAATTTTATCTCACGTTCGTTGGCCATCTTGAGGCGCCGTACCCGGAAGGGATTGGCAACCCCTTTAACACGTCAGGTTGCGAGGATTTGTTATCTATGTGCAGGGGTTGTTTACGTTGTGTTGCTTGGTTCTCCTACTGGTTCGATAACCTTGGTTTCATATCTGAGGGAAATACCTACCGCCGCTGTGCTGCATCATCCCTTCCTCTTTGGGGAAATACCGATCTAGCTTCAACCGCCATCAAAAGGAATTTCTAGCGCCGTTCGCGGGGAGGATCTTCAACATATACCAGGTTCCTAATCACAAATCTCATCTCCTCGCAATTTACATTATTTGCCATTTGCCTCTCGTTTTCCTCTCCCCCACTTCACAAAAATTTGCCATTTTATTCGCCTCTCTTTTCCGTTCGCCGTTTTCTTGCCGGATCTGTTTTTTAGTGCAATCTTGTTGTGTGGTCATGATGACTCAAGAGAAGACCAAGTTATGTGATTTCTCAAATACCAACAACAATGGTTTTATCGGCACTCCGATTGCTCCTCCCGCCACTAGCGCGGAGTACTGTGATATTAATATTGCTTTGCTAAATCTTGTTATGAAAGATCAATTTTCGGGTACTCCTAATGAGGATGCCGCGTCCCATCTTAATACCTTCGTGAAATTATGCGATATGCAAAAGAATAAAAAGATGTGGACAATGATGTGGTGAAGATGAAATTATTTCCGTTTTCTTTGCGTGATTCTGCAAAAATTAGGTTCTCTTCTTTGCCTCGCAATAGTATCGATTCTTGGAACAAATGCAAAGAGGAATAGATTCATATACTCCACATTTCAAAGGAAAATCAACATGATATCATTTTTATAGCTTTTGAGCCACTTGGTTCATATGAATGGATTCCTATACTCCCACAATTTCAAAGGAAAATAAACATTAGCGTATATTCAATAGAAAAGTGCCTATGATGTGAACCAAATGACATCTCTTTTCTAATCCCTCCTTATAGGAATTGAGATACATGTCATCTCTAGATTCAAAAGAGAAGTTCCTATGATGTGAACCAAATGACATCTCTTTTCCAATCCGTACTCATAGGAATTGAGATACATGTCATCTCTTTCCCTACAACTTCCATGTATACATATTATATTCCTAAATAGCTAGTACAACCCACTAGTAGCTTTTTTCCTGGACATGCAACTATGGCACAAGAACACGTCATGCATGCAAGTCATAAATCACATTGTTTTTGTACTCTGTGCTTGCAAGCACCACATCATCAATTCGTGCATGTTACTCATAAGTTATTTCTTGCATTAGATTTTGTATTGAAAATGTATGTGTTGGTCACGTGCACACATATGTAGTTCACATTCACATTTTTGTTAAAAATGTCATTCTTTTAACTGCAATTCATTTTTTCTCTTTGTATTACATTTTCATTTTAACCATACATTCACTTCCCATTAGTTATAGATGTTTTTGGAGGAACTTTTATGCATTATTTTGAGTAGAGTAGCAAATTTCACACGGCCGCAGGTATATCAAAATGCAGGGCCCATGCATCATTGCCTTTCGGTCGAACCTATGTCCACAATTTTTTGTACTTATATCTCCACTGGTCCTCGAACCCAAAATGCTGCCTCGTTCCTGTAAAACCAAGCGGCCCACACATATTAAGGCGTCGACTCGAACTCAATCCCTCTCCCGTTTACTATGACGTGGCCCCGCACGCCGTAGTACTCCTACAAACCCTACCGCCGCATGCATCATCGGTTTTCTTCAAGAGGGCGAGGGAGAAGCGGATTTTTAGTGGAGGCGCTTTCAAAAAAAGGATTTGTAGTGGAGGCCCCTACCCTAGGGTGCCCTAGGTAGCTGCCGCACGCATCATTGGTTTTCTCTTTTCTTTATGCTCTTGTGCCCTAGAGTGAAATGATGGTTGCTTCGTCCATCCAGCTTAATGCGGGAAAGGTGGGGCTTTGTGATTTGACCCCTCATCACTCATTTACTACTACCGCGGCGCTACGACCGGGGTGCCTCCAAGTCCAACCGCTGCTCCGAACTGTAATTTGGTGCATCGCACGTGGAACAAGACGGTGGATGAGCCACAAGTCGGCCAAAGGGGTCCTGTTAAGTGTGTCACCATTTCGTGTGCGGACTGACCCTACTTGAGTTGCTACCCCAACACGACAGGAGCAGCCTACCACTTGGTTTTGCTCCTTGGTGAATCCCGACTATATTGATCTAAAAAGATAATACTCCCTCCATCTCGGTTATAGGGCGTGCACGTAGTTCTAGGTCATCCATTTGACTAAGTATGAGTTACTATGTCACAAAAATTATATCATTGGATTCTTAAGCGGATGTAGTTTCTAAACATATACTGTTCGTCACATATATAGCCAGTTAAATTCTCAACCTAGAACGATGTGCATGCCCTGTAAACCGATACGGAGGAAGTAGTAAAAATGAGGTGATTTTACCGATCGGCGGGCGGGGGAGCATGGCCTGTCATGCGGTCCCACGTGTCATGATGTACCAAGGCGATGCGCGTCCCTCTTGAGGCAGAACAATGGCAGAAGCAATACGTGGTTCTTTTGAAGGAGATGATGGCGAAGCGGATTCAGCGAAGTGTGAAATAATGGTTGCTTCGTCCGTATGGGAAGGTGCGGCATTGTGATTTGACGTCTCATTGCACATTACTACTACTAGGGTGTGTCCCCCTGCTGTTCTGCACTGTTATTTGGTGCATGACAGACCCGGTTGCTATATGTCCCACATGTCGGCGAGAGGAAGTACAGAATTCATGAAAGCGAGCGTCTCCACTCTTTTAGTATGACGGAGGAGTACAAGACACGACTTAGTTTTTGCTGCTTCGCACGATCTATCAATACAAACCCGGACTAAAAAAGCCGAGGGCGGGTCTTTTCCCGCGTGGCAGGCAGGGGAGTTTGGCATAGTCTGTTCAAGGCAACGAGGCAGGAAGGGAAACAAGGAAATAAAGGTTGAGCGACTTAGTTTTGGGAAAATCTGATTTTACGGAGTACGTACCCACTATGGAGGTAGTACTACTTACTACTCCCTCCTTTCCGGTTTATAGGGCTCATCTAAAAAATTGTTTTTCCATTTTATAAGTCTCAATTCTACTAGTAGTACCATCACATGTTTGGATTTCGAGGTGCATTAAATCACCCGATGCAAGCAGTATCAAGAGAAAACTCACCAATGCATGTAGAAGTTCATGGAAATTTAGTGCTCATGCATGCATTCGGTGAAATTAATGCATCGGTAAACATAACTTCTTGAGAAAAACGAGCGTACTAATTACTTGTGCAAGCTACGAAATTAATTCCACCACTCACCGTATACCTTGGTTGGAGAGATTTTGAATTTGAGCCATAAACCGGAAATGAGGCAATAGTAACATAGCCTAGGGTAGCTTGCTGCACCACGGACTCCAAGGAAATTGTTGTAGTACTACTCCTATGTACCACTGTACTACTCCTACTACTAAAAGACATATATTTCAAACAAAATGATAATATCTCTAACCAAGGTAGGGACGAGGAGTAAACGGAGTAGTAAAAATTTCTCCTCGTCATGCGAGCCACCGCGTGCGTGGGCGAGGGAGCGGGCGTAGGCATAGTAAGCAAGCTCCTCCTCGTCCTGCAACTCTGTGAGCCACCGCGCCCGTGGGCGGGGGAGATGGTGTACTAAGCAAGCTTCTCCTCGTTCTGCGAGTTGACGGGACACATCAAAAGTAATACGTACAGAGCATCTCCAGTGTATAGGGCATTGCCTCTAAGGTAGGCCCCACATGGTTTGCCTCTTATCAAATGAAAAAACCACAATGTATAGAGACTCTAACCAGCCTCTAAGGTGGGCCCTAGCAGAAATTTAAAAAGTATTGATTAGCAACACATTTGTCCAATCAGTACTATTTCTCTTGTACTCCTACTTTCTTATGCTTCCTAAGACTGACAATTGGGACTAGATGGATTGTTACATTGTTCGAGGCAGCCTCTAAGGTTAGACACGATGCTAGCCAGTTTTTTGTTAGAGGCATTTCATTGAATGTATAGAGGCATACCTCTAAGAGGACAGAGGGCTTAGAGGAAACAAAAGGCATACATTGTGGATGCCCTAAGTGCCTACTTTCCGGTCTACATGACTCAATTTAAAATCCGCAATGCATCCATAATAGATGCTGAATGGAGGAATAAGTTTGTTACTTCCATAGTTCGCATAAGTACTGAGCATGTGAGATGGTGAATGGAGGGAGTACGATACCATTAGTACTACAGTTCTTTTGGAAGGGTTGTAGTAGTCCCTTCCATTCACATGTTCACATTTCAAGTTTCAATAAAAAATGTTGCACGCAAGGATTAAGAGAAACCTCGGCAATGCATGTACTCCCTCAATCCATATAGTGTATAAAATGTGTTTTGGAGCCGAACTTTGACCGCATGTTAGAGCAATAATATGACATCCAACTTACACAAATCTTACCATCAAATCCATACGTGGTCATTATACTGCTAACACATGCATGTGTTGCAATTAGTACGTAGATACGGTAGTAAACACTCACTATCTAGTAGTATCAGTAGTACTCTACACTACTACTACTATGAGGCCATCCAGCTGTGTCCTGGGCTCCCGGCAGAAGACCGCACACACCGATTATTCGTTCATATTTAATTTTTTTTTCACACAGCAAAATATCTCTACTCTTATAAAAAAAATGAGTTGGTGATGATGGTGTGCCTGCCATCTTGTAATATAGACCGTCCAATCTGAAGGAAATATGCCCTAGAGGCAATAACAAAGTTATTATTTATTTCCTTATTTCATGATAAATGTTTATTATTCATGCTAGAATTGTATTAACCGGACTTGATACATGTGTGAATACATAGACAAACATAGTGTCACTAGTATGCCTCTACTTGACTAGCTCGTTAATCAAAGATGGTTGAGTTTCCTAGCCATAGACATGAGTTGTCATTTGATTAATGCAATCACATCATTAGGAGAATGATATGATTGACTTGACCCATTCCGTTAGCTTAGCACTCGATTGTTTAGTATGTTGCTATTGCTTTCTTCATGACTTATACATGTTCCTATGACTATGAGATTATGCAACTCCCGTTTACCGGAGGAACACTTTGTGTGCTACCAAACGTCACAACGTAACTGGGTGATTATAAAGGTGCTCTACAGGTGTCTCCGAAGGTACTTGTTGGGTTGGCGTATTTCGAGATTAGGATTTGTCACTCCGATTGTCGGAGAGGTATCACTGGGCCCACTCAGTAATGCACATCACTATAAGCCTTGCAAGCATTGTAACTAATGAGTTAGTTGCGGGATGATGTATTACGGAACGAGTAAAGAGACTTGCCGGTAACGAGATTGAACTAGGTATTGAGATACCGACGATCGAATCTCGGGCAAGTAACATACCGATGACAAAGGGAACAACGTATGTTGTTATACGGTCTGACCGATAAAGATCTTCATAGAATATGTGGGAGCCAATATGAGCATCCTGTTTCCGCTATTGGTTATTGACCAGAGACGTGTCTCGGTCATGTCTACATTGTTCTCGAACCCGTAGGGTCCGCACGCTTAAAGTTCGATGACGTTTATATTATGAGTTTATGTGTTTTGATGTACCGAAGGTAGTTCGGAGTCCCGGATGAGATCGGGGACATGACGAGGAGTCTAGAAATGGTCGAGACGTAAAGATTGATATATTGGACGACTATATTCGGACATCGGAAAGGTTCCGAGTGATTCGGGTATTTTTTGGAGTACCGGAGAGTTACGGGAATTCGCTGGGGAGTATATGGGCCTTATTGGGCTTTAGGGGAAAGAGAGAGGAGAGGCTGGGCGCCCCCCCCCCAAGGCCTAGTCCGCATTGGACTAGGGGGAGGGGCTGCGCCCCCTCCTTCCTTCTCTTCTCTCTCCCCTTTCCTTGACTCCTACTCCTACTACTTGGAAGGGGGGAATCCTACTCCCGGTGGGAGTAGGACTCCCCCTTGGCGCGCCTCTCCCTGGCCGGCCGCCTCCTCCCGTTGCTCCTTTATATACAGGGGCAGGGGGCACCCCATAGACACAACAATTGATCGTTTGATCTTTTAGCCGTGTGCGGTGCCCCCCTCCACCATAGTCCACCTCGATAATACTGTAGCGGTGCTTAGGCGAAGCCCTGCGTCGGTAGACCATCATCATCGTCACCACGCCGTCGTGCTGACGAAACTCTCCCTCAACACTCGGCTGGATCGGAGTTCGAGGGACGTCATCGGGCTGAACGTGTGCTGAACTCGGAAGTGCCGTGCGTTCGGTACTTGATCGGTCGGATCGTGAAGACGTACGACTACATCAACTGCATTGTGCTAACGCTTCCGCTTTCGGTCTACGAGGGTACGTGGACAACACGCTCCCCTCTCGTTGCTATGCATCACCGTGATCTTGCGTGTGCGTAGGAATTTTTTTGAAATTACTACGTTCCCCAACAGTGGCGTCCGAGCCTGGTTTTATGCGTTGATGTTATATGCACGAGTAGAACACAAGTGAGTTGTGGGCGATATAAGTCATACTGCTTACCAGCATGTCATACTTTGGTTCGGCGGTATTGTTGGATGAAGCGGCCCGGACCGACATTACGCGCACGCTTACGCGAGACTGGTTTTACCGCTGTGCTTTGCACACAGGTGACTAGCGGGTGTCAGTTTCTCCAACTTTAGTTGAATCGAGTGTGGCTACGCCCGGTCCTTGAGAAGGTTAAAACAGCACTAACTTGCCAAACTATCGTTGTGGTTTTGATGCGTAGGTAAGAACGGTTCTTGCTCAGCCCGTAGCAGCCACGTAAAACTTGTAACAACAAAGTAGAGGACGTCTAACTTGTTTTTGCAGGGCATGTTGTGATGTGATATGGTCAAGACGTGATAAGATATAAGTTGTTGTATAAGATGATCATGTTTTGTTGAAGTTATCGGCAACTGGCAGAAGCCTTATGGTTGTCTCTTTATTGCATAATATGCAAGCGCCAAATAATTGCTTTACTTTATCGCTATGCGATAGCAATAGTTGGCGAGACGACCATGTGACGACACATTGATATAGATCAAGATGATGGAGATCATGGTGTCATGCCGGTGACGATGGAAATCATGATGATGCTTTGGAGATGGAGATCAAAGGGACAAGATGATGATGGCCATATCATGTCATATATTTTGATTGCATGTGATGTTTATCTTTTATACATCTTATTTTGCTTAGTTTGATGGTAGCATTATAAGATGATCTCTCACTAAATTATCAAGGTATAAGTGTTCTCCCTGAGTATGCACCGTTGCGAAAGTTCTTCGTGCTGAGACACCACGTGATGATCGGGTGTGATAGGTTCTACGTTCAAATACGACGGGTGCAAAACAGTTGCACACGCGGAATACTCAGGTTAAACTTGACGAGCCTAGCATATAACAGATATGGCCTCGGAACACTGAGACCGAAAGCATGATGATCAACATAGTGATGATGTTCACCATTGAAACTACTCCATCTCACGTGATGATCGGACATGGTTTAGTTGATATGGATAACGTGATCACTTAGAGGATTAGAGGGATGTCTATCTAAGTGGGAGTTCTTAAGTAATATGATTAATTGAACTTTAATTTATCATGAACTTAGTCGTGGTAGTATTAGCATATCTATGTTGTAGATCAATAGCTCGCGTTGTTGCTTCCCTATGTTTTATATATGTTCCTAGAGAAAACTAAGTTGAAAGATGATAGTAGCAATGATGCGGACTGAGTCCGTGATCTGAGGTTTATCCTCATTGCTGCGCAGAAGAATTATGTCCTTGATGCACCGCTAGGTGACAGACATATTTCAGGAGCAGATGCAGACGTTTTGAGCGTTTGGCTAGCTCAATATGATGACTACTTGATAGTTTAGTGCACCATGCTTAACGGCTTAGAATCGAGACTTCAAAGACATTTTGAATGTCATGGACCATATGAGATGTTCCAGGAGTTGAAGTTAATATTTCAAGCAAATACCCGAGTTGAGAGATATGAAGTCTCCAACAAGTTCTATAGCTAAAAGATGGAGGAGAATAGCTCAAGCAGTGAGCATGTGCTCAGATTGTCTAGGTACTACAATCGCTTGAATCAAGTGGGAGTTAATATTCCAGATAAGATAGTGATTGACAGAATTCTCTAGTCACCATCACCAAGTTAGTAGAACTTCGTGATGAACTATAATATGCAAGGGATAATGGAAACGACTCCCAAGCTCTTCGTGATGCTGAAATCAACAAAAGGTAGAAATCAAGAAAAACATCAAGTGTTGATGGTTGACAAGACCACTAGTTTCAAGAAAAGGGCAAAGGGAAGAAGGGGAACTTCAAGAAGAACGACAAGCAAGTTGCTGCTCAAGTGAAGAAGCCCAAGTCTAGACCTAAGCCCAAGACTAAGTGCTTCTAATGCAAAGGAACTGGTCACTGGAAGCGGAACTACCCCAAGTATTTGGCGGATAAGAAGGATGGCAAAGTGAACAAAGGTATATTTGATATACATGTTATTGATGTGTACTTTACTAGTGTTTATAGCAACCCCTCAGTATTTGATACTAGTTCAGTTGCTAATATTAGCAACTCGAAACGGGAGTTGCAGAATAAACAGAGACTAGTTAAGGGTGAAGTGATGATGTGTGTTGGAAGTGGTTCCAAGATTGATATGATCATCATCGCACGCTCCCTACACTTTCGAGATTAGTGTTGAACCTAAATAAGTGTTATTTGGTGTTTTCGTTGAGCATGAATATGATTTGATCATGTTTATTGCAATATGGTTATTCATGTAAGCTATAGAATAATTGTTGTTCTGTTTACATGAATAAAACCTTCTATGGTCATACACCCAATGAAAATGGTTTGTTGGATCTCGATCGTGGTGATACACATTTTCATAATATTGAAGCCAAAAGATGCAAAGTTAATAATGATAGTGCAACTTATTTGTGGCACTGCCGTTTAGGTCATATTGGTGTAAAACGCATGAAGAAACTCCATGCTGATGGGCTTTTGGAATCACTTGATTATGAATCACTTGATGCTTGCGAACCATGCCTCATGGTCAAGATGACTAAAACGCCGTTCTCTGGAACTATGGAGCGAGCAACATATTTGTTGGAAATCATACATACTGATGTATGTGGTCCGATGAATATTGAGGCTCGCGGCAGGTATCGTTATTTTCTGACCTTCACAGATGATTTGAGCAGATATGGGTATATCTACTTGATGAAACATAAGTCTGAAACATTTGAAAAGTTCAAAGAATTTTAGAGTGAAGTGGAGAATCATCGTAACAAGAAAATAAAAGTTTCTATGATATGATCGCAGAGGTAAAATATTTGAGTTACGAGTTTGGCCTTCAGTTAAAACAATGTGAAATAGTTTCACTACTCACGCCACCTGGAACACCACAGTGTAATGGTGTGTCCGAACGTCATAACCATACTTTATTAGATATGGTGCAATCTATGATGTCTCTTACTGATCTACCACTATTGTTTTGGGGTTATGCATTAGAGACAGCTGCATTCACGTTGAATAGGGCACCATCAAAATCCGTTGAGATGACGCCTTATGAACTGTGGTTTGGCAAGAAACCAAAGTTGTCGTTTCTTAAAGTTTGGGGCTGCGATGCTTATGTGAAAAAGCTTCAACCTGATAAGCTCGAACCGAAATCGGAGAAATGTGTCTTCATAGGATACCCAAAGGAGACTGTTGGGAACACCTTCTATCACAGATCCGAAGGCAAGACTTTTGTTGCTAAATTCGGGATTTTTCTGGAGAAGGAGTTTCTCTCGAAAGAAGTGAGTGGGAGGAAAGTAGAACTTGATGAGGTAATTGTACCTGCTCCCTTATTGGAAAGTAGTTCATCGCAGAAACCAGTTTCTGCGACGCCTATACCAATTAGTGAGGAAGTTAATGATGATGATCATGGAACTTCGGATCAAGTTATTACTGAACCTCGTAGGTCAATCAGAGTAAGATCCGCATCAGAGTGGTACGGTAATCCTGTTCTGGAGGTTATGTTACTAGACCATGACGAACCTACGAACTATGAAGAAACGATGGTGAGCCCAGATTCCGCAAAATGGCTTGAGGCCATGAAATCTGAGATGAGATCCATGTATGAGAACAAAGTATGGACTTTGATTGACTTGCCCAATGATCGGTGAGCCATTGAGATTAAATGGATCTTCAAGAGGAAGACGGACGCTGATAGTAGTGTTACTATCTACAAAGCTAGAATTGTCGCAAAAGGTTTTCGACAAGTTTAAGGTGTTGACTATGATGAGATTCTCTCACTTGTAGCGATGCTTAAGTCTGTCCGAATCATGTTAGAAAATTGCCACATTTTATGAAATCTGGTAAATGGATGTCGAAACTACATTCCTTAATGGATTTCTTAAAGAAGAGTTGTATATGATGCAACCAAAAGGTTTTGTCAATCCTAAAGGTGCTAACAAAATATGCAAGCTCCAGCGATCCATCTATGGACTGGTGCAAGCATCTCGGAGTTGGAATATACGCTTTGATAAGTTGATCAAAGCATATAGTTTTATACAGACTTGAGGTGAAGCCTGTATTTACAAGAAAGTGAGTGGGAGCACTACAACATTTCTGATAAGTATATGTGAATGACATATTGTTGATCGGAAATAATGTAGAATTATTCTGCAACGCATAAAGGAGTATTTGAAAGAAGTTTTTCAAAGAAGGACCTCAGTGAAGCTGCTTACATATCGAGCATCAAGATCTATAGAGATAGATCAAGACGCTTGATAAGTTTTTTCAATGAGTACATACCTTGACAAGATTTTGAAGTAGTTCAAAATGGAACAGTCAAAGAAAGAGTTTCTTGCTTGTGTTACAAGGTGTGAAATTGACTAAGACTCAAAGCCCGACCACGGCAGAAGATAGAAAGAGAATGAAAGTCATTCCCTATGCCTCGGCCATAGGTTCTATAAAGTATGCCATGTTGTGTACCAGATCTATTGTATACCCTACACTGATTTTGGCAAGGGAGTACAATAGTGATCTAGGAGTAGATCACTGGACAGCGGTCAAAATTATCCTTAGTGGAATAAGGATATGTTTCTCGATTATGAAAGTCACAAAAGGTTCGTCGTAAAGGGTTACGTCGATGCAAGTTTTGACACTAATCTAGATGACTCTAAGTCTCGGTCTAGATACATATTGAAAGTGGGAGCAATTAGCTAGAGTAGCTCCGTGCAGAGCATTGTAGACATAGAAATTTGCAAAATACTTACGGATCTGAATGTGACAGACCCGTTGACTAAAATTATCTCACAAGCAAAACATGATCACACCTTAGTACTCTTTGGGTGTTAATCACATAGCAATGTGAACTAGATTATTGACTCTAGTAAACCCTTTGGGTGTTGGTCACATGACGATGTGAACTATGGGTGTTAATCACATGGTGATGTGAACTATTGATGTTAAATCACATGGCGATGTGAACTAGATTATTGACTCTAGTGCAAGTGGGAGACTGAAGGAAATATGCCCTAGAGGCAATAATAAAGTCATTATTTATTTCCTTATTTCATGATAAATGTTTATTATTCATGCTAGAATTGTATTAACCGGAAACTTGATACATGTGTGAATACATAGACAAACATAGTGTCACTAGTATGCCTCTACTTCACCAGCTCGTTAATCAAAGATGGTTGAGTTTCCTAACCATATACATGAGTTGTCATTTGATTAACGGGACCACATCATTAGGAGAATCATATGATTGACTTGACCCATTCCGTTAGCTTAGCACTCGATCGTTTAGTATGTTGCTATTGCTTTCTTCATGACTTATACATGTTCCTATGACTATGAGATTATGCAACTCCCGTTTACCGGAGGAACACTTTGTGTGCTACCAAACGTCACAAGGTAACTGGGTGATTATAAAGGTGCTCTACAGGTGTCTCCGAAGGTACTTGTTGGGTTGGCGTATTTCGAGATTAGGATTTGTCACTCCGATTGTTGGAGAGGTATCACTGGGCCCACTCAGTAATGCACATCACTATAAGCCTTGCAAGCATTGTAACTAATGAGTTAGTTGCGGGATGATGTATTACGGAACGAGTAAAGAGACTTGCCGGTAACGAGATTGAACTAGGTATTGAGATACCGACGATCAAATCTCGGGCAAGTACCATACCGATGACAAAGGGAACAACGTATGTTGTTATGCGGTCCGGCCGATAAAGATCTTCGTAGAATATGTGGGAGCCAATATGAGCATCCAGTTTCCGCTATTGGTTATTGACCGGAGACGTGTCTCGGTCATGTCTACATTGTTCTCGAACCCGTAGGTTCCGCACGCTTAAAGTTCGATGACGGTTATATTATGAGTTTATGTGTTTTGATGTACCGAAGGTAGTTCGGAGTCCCGGATGAGATCGAGGACATGACGAGGAGTCTTGAAATGGTCGAGACGTAAAGATCGATATATTGGACGACTATATTCGGACATCGGAAAGGTTCCGAGTGATTCGGGCATTTTTCGGAGTACCGAAGAGTTACGGGAATTCGCCGGGGAGTATATGGGCCTTATTGGGCTTTAGGGGAAAGAGAGAGGAGAGGCTGGGCGCCCGCCCAAGGCCTAGTCCGAATTGGACTAGGGGGAGGGGCTGCGCCCCCTCCTTCCTTCTCTTCTCTCTCCCCTTTCCTTGACTCCTACTCCTACTACTTGGAAGGGGGGGAATCCTACTCCCGGTGGGAGTAGGACTCCCCCTTGGCGCGCCTCTCCCAGGCCGGCCGCCTCCTCCCCTTGCTCCTTTATATATGGGGGCAGCGGGCACCCCATAGACACAACAATTGATCGTTTGATCTTTTAGCCGTGTGCGGTGCCCCCCTCCACCATAGTCCACCTCGATAATACTGTAGCGGTGCTTAGGCGAAGCCCTGCGTCGGTAGAACATCATCATCGTCACCACGCCGTCGTGCTGACGAAACTCCCCCTCAACACTCGGCTGGATCGGAGTTCGAGGGACATCATCGGGCTGAACGTGTGCTGAACTCGGAGGTGCCGTGCGTTCGGTACTTGATCGGTCGGATCGTGAAGACGTACGACTACATCAACCGCGTTGTGCTAACGCTCCGCTTTTGGTCTACGAGGGTACGTGGACAACACTCTCCCCTCTCGTTGCTATGCATCACCATGATCTTGCGTGTGCGTAGGAATTTTTTTGAAATTACTACGTTCCCCAACACAATCTATATCTGACGGATAGAAAGCAAACTATGACAATTTTACTAAAGATACTCGCACCTCTCTCCACATTTACATATAAGGCCTTGCCTGATTCATCCTATCTCCCACAATCTTATTGTTGAGCAATTAAAAAAGGAAGTCTCTGGAACAATCTGGCATGGTGGCCGCTGCCGGCGGCGTCCATCCCCATGCCTCCACCCTGTCCGACCACCAGTCACCACCACGCCCCACTCCTCCTCATGTTATCTCTCATCTTTCTCGAGATATCATTTTTTCGACGAAATTCTCGAGATACCATTTTTCCGATAAAATTCTCGAGATATCATTAGTTTTTACACATGGGATTACTCCTGCATGGGTCAATCACAATAGGTGTTTTGTAAAAAAAATGCATCTTCATGTTCCGTGCAATGCACGGGCATCTTGCTAGTCCATGAAAACAACACATGGCAAAATTTCAGGGCGAACGAGGGATTTGAATGTGATGGGAGGAGTGGGGCTAGGAGGGGCTATTTGGATCTTGCCCGGGGTAGCCAAAATATTGGCGACCCTTTTGTCCACCCGTGCCTTTGCCACCGATGAACGAGGAAGAGCTTGGGTGCTCATGCATCCTCCAGTGCGCGCGTTGGAGACGAGCTCGCATGATGCTTTTTTTGTCCCACCACGCCGCCCGAGCCGGCCGCAGACCGACAGGCGACCCGCAAATTACGCCATCCAACCGTAGCCGCACACATTCTGACAGCAACTCAACCAACCGGACGAAGTTCATGCAAACACGGCGATATTTCATATAAATAATGATGGAATTCATATAAAATACTAGATTTTCATACAAACATGAAGGATTTCATTACATTCAAATCAACTAAGCGGTGCTAGTCCTGAACAGCACAGGTATAATAATACCTAGCCTAAATGGTCGCCCGCCGATCCATTTGTCTTCCTCATGTCCGGCAGCACGATCACCGGACTGCCGGGAGCCCTGGAGGTATATGCTTCAGCGCAAAGGATGTCTCGCTTCCCCACTGCTCAACTGACATCGTTGGCTGATGCCCAAGATGGAGGTGGAAGGGGGCTTCTCCGCTTTGGTGGAGCCCATGCGGGGTCGACGAAGGTCCTCGCAACAAAAGGATCAGGCAAGACACCTATTGTGTACGCCGACATCGCCTCGGCGGTGGCCTTCATGGGACCCAAGCGGCGGCGGGCTCCCGTGTTCAACTTCTCCTCGATGATGGTGGCGGATGCGAAGGCGCTAGCCACCGACTCATCACTCTCCGCGCACCCGGCTTCTGTCTCTGCTTGCATGGCGCCTCTGCAGGCATGGGAGTCTGGGCCATAGAAATGGGGGACGCGTCGTAGACACGGGAGGCGCGGTACGAGGCGGCGGCATGGACGGCGGCGACGACGCCCGTGCTCCCCGCTGTGCCGGCATGGAGCAGCTTGCCGCTCCTCATCAAGCTACCCTGGAGTGGCGAGTTGCTGAACCGCGCGCCGGCTTGGGGCGGCAACTGGCTCCGTCGGGCGAGGGGAGGGAGCTGGTTCAGCGTGCTGCATAGCTCGTATCCGGCGGGCTCGGTGGGCCACCCAGCCGGCTTGGATGTCGGATAACTACTCTTCGTAAGCCATTGTAAGAGTGGACAAAATGGTGAAGGAGGAGATAGGGGAGCGGCGGAGGTGTGCGATTCTTGGCCGGCGTCTGGCCTTGTTTAAATAGGAGATTAAATAGACGGCGGATGGCAGGAGCTCGGCCGGTGTTGCATTTAATGCCGGCCCGGTCAGGAACGGACGTGTGTCCAGAGTGGGTTTCTCGGCTTCCACACGGGTTTCATGGAGGCGTTTGAATGCGGCAAGGAGGCGTGTTCAGCCGGGCATGCAACGAGCGACGCCCTCGACTCTGACGTATGACACCGCGCCGTTCTTCCACTAACGTGTGGGCTCGTTGGGTACCTGGCCTGCATGTCAGTGACCCAACACGGGCAGCGCACGACAGAGGAGCTTTTGGTGGGCCAGGGCTGTCTGAAGTGGGCATTTCATAAACCGATGATTGTTCACTGAGTGTGATGTCATCTATTTCATGTAGATAAGCCTACTATATAATGTAAGAGAATTTTAAAATTTTCATATATACGTTGATAGCCCGTTCGATACGTTGTGATTCATAAAGACCGCTGCAAACATCAATGTTCTGCTTATCAGAGATAAGATTGATTAATAGCCGTAACAATCCATGTCCTTAACAAAGGGTGCATGCATGTATAGGTTGAGCGTGTGTCTTGCGTCGTGTGTTGTGTGCATGCAGGCGTGCGAGTGTTGCGTCTGTGCATGTGTACATTTCAGTGTTGCATGCATGTGTGCGTGCGTGCGTGTGTTCGTGAGTGCATGTGTACATGTCAGTGTTGCACGCCTGCATGCGTGCATGTGTTCGTGAGTGCATGTGTACGTGTCAGTGTTGCATGCGTGCATGCATGCGTGTGTTCATGCGAGTGTTGCGTGCGTGCATGTGTACGTGCAGGGTGAGTCTACACGTCAGTCGACTGACTTTTTCATCTCTGGTTAGTCGATTTTCCAGCCGTTGGATACGAAATCAAGGGCCTGCAGTTCATCTTGAACCTCCACCCCCCTGAGCCGCCAGCCACCACCGGTCGAACCGCCGGTCCTCGCCGCCCCGTTCGCCCCGAAACCACTCCCCACCGCTGGTCCGCCGCCGCCCAGGCCATCCCTCTAGCCCCCCCCCCCGCGCCGAGCTTTTTCTCCGGCGATCCCCACGCCACCGCCCCACCACCGCGTCCCCCCACCGCCGGCGACCACCGCCCCCACTGAGGGAGTCCTGGATTATGGGGTCCTCGGGCGTCCGGGCTATGTGTCGTGGGCCGGACAGATGGGCCGTGAAGATACAAGATAGAAGGCCTTCACCCATGTCTGGATGGGACTCTCCTTTGCGTGGATGGCAAGCTTGGCGTTCGGATATGAAGATTCCTTTCTCTGTAAACCGACTCTGTACAACCCTAGCCCCCTCCGGTGTCTATATAAACCGGAGGGTTTATTCCGTAGGGGCAATCATAATCATACAGGCTAGACATCTAGGGTTTAGCCATTACGATCTCGAGGTAGATCGACTCTTGTAACCCCTATACTCATCAAAGTCAATCAAGCAGGAAGTAGGGTATTACCTCCATTAAGAGGGCCCGAACCTGGGTAAACGTTGTGTCCCCTGCCTCCTGTTACCCTCGATCCTTAGACGCACAGTTCGGGACCCCCTACCCGAGATCTGCCGGTTTTGACACCGACATTGGTGCTTTCATTGAGAGTTCCACTATGCCCTCGTCGAAAGGCTCGATGGCTCCATCGATCACCTACAACAATGCTGCCGGGAAGAGATTTTCCTCCCCGGCCAGATCTTCGTATTCGGCGGCTTCGCACTGCGCGCCAACTCGGTTGGCCACCTGGAGCAGATCGACAGCTATGCCCCTGTGTCGGTGTCAAAACCGGCGGATCTCGGGTAGGAGGTCCCGAACTGTGCGTCTAGGATCGATGGTAACAGGAGACGGGGGACAGGATGTTTACCCAGGTTCGGGCCCTCTCCATGGAGGTAATACCCTACTTCCTGCTTGATTGATCTTGATGAATATGAGTGTTACAAGAGTTGATCTACCACGAGATCGTAATGGCTAAACCCTAGAAGTCTAGCCTATATGACTATGGTAATGTGTATCCTTTCCGGACTAATCCCTCCGGTTTATATAGACACCGGGGGGATCTAGGGTTTACATAGAGTCGATTACATAAGAAGGAATCTTCATAATCGGTCGCCAAGCTTGCCTTCCACGCCAAGTAGAGTCCAATCCGGACACGGGTACAGTCTTCGGCCTTCATGTCTTCACATCCCATCAGTCCGGCCCATGGATAATAGGCCGGACGCCCGAGGACCCCTTAGTCCAGGACTCCCTCAGTAGCCCCTGAACCTGGCTTCAATGACGAGGAGTCTGGCGCGCAGATTGTCTTCGGCATTGCAAGGCGGGTTCCCCTTTTTCTGAACTCCAAGATAGTCTTCAGATGCGACGATAGTATCAGGACCTGTCACATACACACCATACATAACTGCAAAGAGAACATATATTTTCTCGAGTTCTATCCGCTGACAGCTTTTTTAATAACATGGCATCACGTCTGTCCGGTCATCATTTCGAACCGTTTCTTGTCTGCCGCTCCACGTTTTGAGACGCGGTTGCCATTGGCACGTCTTGTCAAAGCAGAGATCGTGTCCCCTTATCGTGGGATGCTCATCAACGCGGGCATGGGTAACCCAACCGTGCCGTTTATACAGCCCTTGGGAATAGGCGAGTTTTTAGGGCGAGTGGGGAGGCGCTTGATATTCGCGGCCTTTATAAGGGGATAAGGAACTCCCTCCTTTACCCACACCCTTTCTCTCCTTCAGTCCTTCCGTCCTTGAGCTCTAGCGCCCAAGCTTTAGCTTTTCCTCATTCGAGAAGGCACTCCAAACATGTCCGGATCCGGAGCTGGAGGCAAGTGGATGGCCTCCTCCGTCAAGAAGAAGGACATCACGGAGCTCCGGGAGGCCGGATATTTAGCCAAGGAGATTGCTCACCGACTCCCGGCAAAAGGGCAAATTGTCCCTACCCCCGAGCCCCATGAGAGGGTTGTGTTTCTCACACCCTTCGTCCGCGGGCTGGGATTCCCTCTTCATCCATTTGTCCGTGGATTGATGTTTTACTATGGGTTGGACTTCCACGATCTGGCCCCCAACTTTATCCTCAATATCTCGGCGTTTATTGTCGTGTGCGAGGCCTTTCTCCGCATCCCGCCTCACTTCGGCCTATGGCTGAAGACCTTCAATGTGAAACCGAAGGTGGTGAGCGGTCAACAAGCAGAGTGCGGAGGCGCCATGGTGGGCAAGATGCCCAATGTCACCTGGCCCGAAGGCTCCTTCGCGGAGACGGTGAAGGGATGGCAATCGGGGTGGTTTTACATCACCGAGCCGCGTGACACTGATTGGGTAGCAGCCCCCGAATTCCGATCCGGAGTTCCGATGCGGCTCACTTCCTGGCAAGAGAAGGGCTTGACCTGGGGATCTTCGAACGAGATAACTGGGCTCTAGACATCCGTCCAGAACATGATAACCAAGAAGATCAAGCTTGTGAATGTGATCCAGGTTATGCTCATTCGCCGGATCCTTCCATGCCAACGCCGGACTTGCTATTTGTGGGAGTATGACCCAGCCAAGCACTACACTCTGCTAGAGCTCTTCAGCGCGACGCACGAAGGTATTTGGAAAGCGCTCTTCAAGGCTGGCGAGACGCCACCGCCCACGACTGAAGATCGCGGGCTTAGCTTAAAGCGCCAGGCCAATCCGGTAAGTCTTTAATGTTTTCAAGTTATACCTTTCACCGGCATATTTTGAGGATGGATTTTAAGCTCTTCTACCTACTTTGCCAGGCCTGGATCGAGGTGGCGGGGCAGATTAACTGCCCAGCTCCGCTTCCTGAGGAGCAAGAATTCCCACTTCTGACGAAGATGTTGTTTCCGGCGCCTTATGACGTGCTGGAGAAGAAGGCCGGGAAAGCGGCCAAGGGGACCAGGAGTGGCCTTCGCCGGAAAGGAGCTTCGGACGCGATGTCCGAGGACGAGACTCACTCTTCGTCCGCCGAAGACGACGACGAAGAGGAGGAAGAAGAAGATGACTCCCCACCTAAAGCGGTGAGGAAAAAGAGGGCGGCCTCCAAGAACCTGGAGGCAAAGCCACCCAAAAGGGGAAAATGCTCCCCCGCGGATAACTCCGCGTGGGATGTTGATAGTAGTCTGGAGCGGCCTTCCTGGGCCAAGCCTCGAGCTAAATCGTAAGTATCAAGAATCCTTACGCGCGCCCGAACGTCCGTCCTTCCTGCCTTGCAATGTTAAAGTCGTGTTATTGCAGTCCAGCTCAGGACAACTCTCCGCTATCTTCATCGGAAGGTTCGCTGGACCCAAAGGAGAGGGCCAGCATGTCACCGCCACCCGCTTACTCCCCCTCGGTCAAGGGTGACGATCAGGAGGCGCCTCGAAGGGCCTCCTTGGACCGGGGGAAGACTCCGGAGATCGTCAGGGCGGCGCCCCAGGATGACTCCCGGAGCGCCGGATACATGGGGCAAAAAGCCCCTATGGAGACGGACAGTGCGCGCCGCGTTCTAGTCGACCCTTAGCTAGATTCTATTCCGAAGACCTACGCCGCTCCGGTATCCGGCAAACTGCCCTTCCTGAAAGGAGGGGGCGTGCTACCAGTGTCCTCTTTCCAACCAGAGGCGCCGGATCATCTACTGGAAGCGCTGCAAGGCGCCTCCATCGTGGATGAGCACCGTGCCCATATGGGTACGGTGGTTGAAAAGGTTCGGTCCATCAAAAACGGGCTGACCGAAGCCTGTGCTAGCCTTCTAGCAGGCTTTGAGGTGAGCACATGATTGTAAGAAGAATATCACAGCGTAGACAGTAGCCCCTGATGCTCTGTTCGGTGTCCGGAAAGAAAAGCCGAACAGAGGATCAAAATTGTTTTTCGCAGGAGTCTAACATAAAGTGTCTATGTGGATAAGCAGGCCTCGTTGCGGGCTGTTACCGCTCAAACTGCGGAGGTCTCTAAACTGAAGCAGAAATAGAGCGGGCCGAGGAAGAGCTCGACCGCGTGAAGAAGCAGCTGGAGGATAGCGAAGGTATGCAGTAACCTACGTGTATATTGAAGAGTAAATTGTTCAAGCTGACCAAAGTGTCATGAACTTTATTAGGGGCCACGACTGAGGTGGCGGCCCTCAAAAAGGCATTAGCCGAGGCAGAGGACAAAGCGGCCAAGGAGCGCACCGCGCGTGAGAAGCACGAGGCCCAGGTGGGTGAGGCGCAGCAACAGCTCCAGTGCGCGATCGAGAGATTTGAGTCCTTGGAGCGCGATTGTAAGGCGCAAGAGTCCGAACTGGCGAAGGTCTGCCAGGGCGCACAGGATGTACGAGCCGAAGCTCAGAACGCCCTCCAGGAAATTCAGGCGGCCAAGGAGATTGTGGCGGGTAAGTCTTTCATCGTGCCAAGCAAGTATATAAAGAAACGTTCCTTGTACTTATCCGAATTTAGGTTTTCCAGGGGCGTTTACGGATCTGCCGCACAGCGTATCAGATGCTGACGAGTATTATAGAACCGAAGAAGGGATGTCTACGGAGAAGCTATTTTGGTCCCAATATCTTGGACCCGAACATCCTGTACCCTTCAGCGACCAGCTAAAGCAGTTGGTCGAGCTGCACAGGTCGGCAGAGCTAGGCATGAAGGACCTGATAGTCCGGCTGTGACCCGCCGAGCCTGTACCTAGCAGCTACTTTGGTCTTGTTAAGCGGCTTGTAAGTGCCTGTCTGCGGCTCGAAGCCGTGAAGCGGTCGGTCTGTATTGAAGGTGCGCGTATGGCCTTTGCCCACTTCAAGACGCATTGGGCAAAGCTGGATGCTAAGAAGCTGATGACCGAGGGACCGCCGAAGGGCAAGGAGCATCGTCGACCCGAGCTCTATTTTGATGGTGTCCTGGAGGGGTCCCGCCTTGTGGGGGAGCAATGTTTGAAGGATGTCATATTTCCATGAGAACATTTGTATTATCCTGTCCTGTAATATGGAACAATGATGTTTATGTATTATAATGCTTGCGATTTATATTTTACCTCATGTGCGGCCGTTTATGAAATCTGAGGGTTGACCAGTCGTCGGCTTCTGCCCCCACGTAGATAGTACGGGGGTGTTCGGGATAAATCTAAACACTCTTTACTCCACATTCTGGTCCTTAAAGGAGGTGTTTAGCGCAACGAACAGGGCAATCAGACTATGCGGCCTTTACCGCCCTCACTTAGCCATAGGAGTTTAACAATTAAGAAAGTTGGCGAAGCCCCTGGTATTCAGAAGGCCGAACTAGGGGCATTGTACACGCCTAATCGGGGGAACCGATTCTTCGCGAGAAGCAGAAAAAAAATCTCTAACGATTTGGGACCTCTCGAACAGCTCACCAGCTCTCGCCGCATCATGATAGTCAGTTTTCGGCTTTCTCTACTGAGGTGCTCGTCCGGAAGAACCGGGACACAATCGCAGTAGTTCTCCCTTTACTACCCTAGCCGACATAACGGAATGTAAGGTAGCAAGCACAGGAGCCGGGTAACCCAACTATTGACCAAAGACATGATTCAGAGCCGATGCATATAATGCTATAAGTTCGGGGTGCCGAACTATACTGTAAAAGTGTTTGGACTTTTATTGCCGTAATGCGGGGTGTGATGAAGCCCCTGGCGTAATGATACGTACAATGGTGTACGCGTGCGATAAGCAATATATACAAAGGTGAGGAAACAGGAAAATTAAGTAATAAGCTGACCCCACCATGGGTTCACTATTGTGATGTAATTACTACGTCGAGGCGTACTTTGTGCAAGTAATGCAATAAGCAAGTAAAGCTATTTAACATGCCGCAACCAAGGGCGAGCTGCATGCGGGTATGTAAAACAGGTATGGCAATCGTTTGATAGAGACCATCTGGGAATTCCCTTGTACGCCAGAGCTCCTCGCCTCCTTGGTGTGTTCCGCAAGCGGGTCGTCCGCATAGACCTCAAAAAGAGAAAAAAACCGTAATAAAGAGAAAAAAGTAAAGGCGTGCGAATCCCAGGGTCGGTCCAGCCGCACTGTGGGTCGCGAGCGAGTTGTGCCTCCGTCGGTACCCGTGGGGTTTTGAGTGCGTAGTTATGTACGTGCAGTACGAATGCCATTTCCTCATCGGGGTTGGGACGGAGGCCGAATTATTAATTCAGCTCTTGACGAACTGAGCTGCCCTGTTGCAGTGTAGTCCGGACCTTCTTAATCTTGTCCGGGGGCTCGACGGCTGGATTGTGGTGCCGCTTTAGAAGGCCGCTCTGTACTTTTGTTGCTAGGGCTGCGGTGTGCTCCTCTGTACGGAGGGAACGTTCCGTGTTTCCATTTACTGTAATGACGCCGCGTGGACCGGGCATCTTGAGCTTGAGATAAGCATAATGTGGCACCGCGTTGAATCTAGCAAACGCTGTTCGTCCGAGCAGTGTGTGGTAGCCGCTACGGAAGGGGACGATATCAAATATTAGATCTTCGCCGGAAGTTGTCCGGGGAACCGAAGACCACCTGCAGCGTGATTGAGCCCGTACAGCGGGCCTCTACGCCTGGTATGACTCCTTTAAAGATAGTTATCATGGGCTTGACTCGTGAGGGATTAATGCCCATTTTGCATACTGCATCCTGATAGAGCAGGTTGAGGCTGCTGCCACCGTCCATTAGGACTCGTGTCATGTGAAATCCTTCGATAATTGGGTCGAGTACCAATGCGGCCGAACCGCCCTGTCGAATACTAGTTGGATGCTCTCAACGATCAAAGGTGATCGGGAATGACGACCATGGGTTGAATTTTGGGGCGACTGGCTCTACCGTGTAGATGTCCCTGAGTGCGCGCTTGCGCTCCCTTTTGGGGATGTGTGTCGCATATATCATGTTCACTGTTTTGACTTGAGGCGGGAATTTCTTCTTCCCCCCGTGTTCGGCTGTCGGGGCTCCTCGTCATCGTCCTCGCTCTGTGATTCCTATTCCTTGTTTCCGCTATTTACCCTGCTGGCTTGCTTAAAGACCCGGCAATCTCTGTTAGTATGGTTGGCCGGTTTGTCTGGGGTGCCATATATCTGGCACGGACGATCGAGTATGCGGTCCAAGCTGGATGGTCCTCCGCCGTTCCTTTTATAGGGCTTCTTTCGCTGGCCGGACTTGGAGCCACTGAATCCGGCGTGAACTATAGTGTCATCGGTGTTGTCGCCATTACTTCGGCGCTTGTGTCTATTGCGTCGGAGCTTGCCGGTGCTATTTCTGGCCTCGGAGGGGCCTGCTTCGTTGCCTGTGTTTGTACTGCAAGCCAGCCAACTATCCTCTCCCGCGCAAAAGCGGGTCATAAGTGCCGTGAGGGCTTCCATGGACCTCGGCTTTTCTTGGCCGAGGTGGCGTGCTAGCCATTCGTCACGAATGCTGTGTTTAAAGGCCGCTATGGCTTCAGCATCCGGACAGTCAACGACCTGGTTCTTTTTGGTTAGGAACCTAGTCCCGAATTTTCTGGCTGATTCTCCAGTTTGTTGAACTATGTGGCTTAAGTCATCGGCATCGGGTGGCCGGACATATGTACCTTGGAAGTTGTCGAGGAAGGCTTCTTCCAAGTCCTCCCAGCTGCCGATGGAGTTCTCCGGCAGGCTATTTAGCCAGTGTCGAGCTGGTCCTTTGAGCTTTAATGGGAGGTATTTGATAGCGTGGAGGTCATCTCCTCGGGCCATGTGGATGTGGAGAATAAAGTCTTCGATCCACACTGCGGGATCGGTTGTTCCGTCGTATGATTCAATATTGACGGGCTTGAACCCCTCGGGGAATTCGTGTTCCAGCACCTCATCTGTGAAGCAGAGGGGGTGTGCGGCGCCTCTACAGCGGGCTGCGTCACGGCGCACCTCCGACGAAGTCCGTCTGTGGTCATCGGCCTGGGTGTGATTAAGTTTGTCACGTCCGAATAGGTAGCTGTCATCCCGTGTAGGGAAGCGTCCTCGCGATCCGTATATTGATCTGGTGTGTCCTGATCTACTGTCCAATTCCTGCCGAAGGTCGTATGTATGGTCCCGAGCTGGTCTGTCCCTGTGTTTGCGAGGCGGTGGGGCGGGCTGTTGTTCGGCCTGAGCTGTCGTTTTATCCCGACCGCGGGGTGGTCGGTCTGCCGCACTATCCCGACCGCGGGGTGGTCGGTCTGCCGCACTATCCCGAGCGCGTGGTGGTCGGTCCGCATTGCGCGAGGGAGGTATGGGATCTGGTGCCTCCTCACCGAACTGAGGTAGCAGTCTGCATTTTGGGTAACTCTTGGCTGGGCGCTTGAGGCCGTATTCTTCGGCTGCCCGGACATCGGTCCATCTATCGATGAGTAGGTCTTGATCTGCTTGGAGTTGTTGCTGCTTTTTCTTTAGGCTTCTTGCAGTAGCTATGAGCTGGCGCTTAAAGCGCTCCTGCTCGAGGGGTGCCTCAGGCATGATGAATTCCTCATTGCCAAGGCTCTCATCATCCTTGGAGAGTGGACGATAACTATCATCATCCGGGTCATTTGTCGTCGCCTGTTTGTCAGGGTTAACTTGCTCGTTGTCTTGCTCCTCCTGTTCGGATGCAGCTCCAACAGGTTCTTCATTATTTTCGGCGTCGCCCGGAGTACTATTTTCTCCGGTGCCAGTGTTGCCATCTTTTGAGCGACGAGGCTTAGAGCGGCGTTTAGGGCGCCGGCGCTTGGACTATGCCTCAGAGGGTTTATTTGCATCTGGCTCTTCTTTGTCGTCGCCAGATCCTTTAGGTGTATCAACCATGTAGACGTTGTATGAAGAGGTGGCCGTCCAACGTCCAGTGAATGGCGGGTCTTGGCCTTGCTCCTTGTCGATATCGTCGTCCATACCGTCGATGTCTTCGGAGCCATAATCGAGCTCGTCGGTTAAGTCCTCGATGGTAGCTATGAAGTGGGTGGCGGGTGGGAAGCAAAATTCCCCATCATCATCCTCTAACTCGAACAGAACATAGTTCGGCTCCGAGTCCTTCTCCAAGGACAAATTCTTTAAAGAGTTAAGCACATCGCCCAAAGGTGAGTGCTGGAAAACGTCTGCGGCGCTGAATTCGAAGATTGATAACCGATCTGGCTCGGTGCCCGCAGGCGTACACGGTCCAGAACTTATAGTCGGAGACGACTCTGAATTTCCGCTGATGCAAATATTGCAGGGTGTTGAGTCCGTGTGCGGCTCCAACACCGCGGACTCTATGGCTTTGCGTCGCACGATCTGCTCTGGTTCTAAGGCCATTGCGGCAACAGGAACCATCTCATGGATGTGATCCGATGACAGATTTAAGTCATGTTCATCGGAGCGACGGGAGCGATCGCCGCGGTCTCAAATCCATTGAAGATCAAGTCTCCACGGATATCTGCGACGTAGTTCAAGCTTCCAAATCTGACCTGATGGCCAGGGGTGTAGCTATCGACCTGCTCCAGATGGCCAAGCGAGTTGGCCCGCAGTACGAAGTCCCCGAACACAAAAATCTGTCCGGGGAGGAAGGTTCCTCCTTGGACGGCGTCATTATCGATGATTGAAGGGGCCATCGAGCCTTTTGTCGACGGCACAGTGGAACTCTCAATGAAAGCACCAATATCGGTGTCAAAACCGGCGGATCTCGGGTAGGGGGTCCCGAACTGTGCGTCTAGGATCGATGGTAACAGGAGACGGGGGACACGATGTTTACCCAGGTTCGGGCCCTCTCTATGGAGGTAATACCCTACTTCCTGCTTGATTGATCTTGATGAATATGAGTGTTACAAGAGTTGATCAACCACGAGATCGTAATGGCTAAACCCTAGAAGTCTAGCCTATATGACTATGGTAATGTGTATCCTTTCTGGACTAATCCCTCCGGTTTATATAGACACCGGGGAGATCTAGGGTTTACATAGAGTCGGTTACATAAGAAGGAATCTTCATAATCGGTCGCCAAGCTTGCCTTCCACGCCAAGTAGAGTCCAATCCAGACACGGGTACAGTCTAGGGCCTTCATGTCTTCACAGCCCATCAGTTCAGCCCATGGATAAGAGGCCGGACGCCTGAGGACCCCTTAGTCCAGGACTCCCTCACCCTGGTCACCAGATCAGTTTTGAAAATCTGAACTATGTCGCTGATATCCGAGGAGACTTGATCTTCCAAGGGTTCGTGGCTTCGACCACCGCTCCGGCATTAGATCCAGAGCGCGTCACCAGGTCCGAAGACGGGAATCTAGAGCCCTCCGGACTTTCTGCGGCTATAGAGCTCAACATTGGAGAACCGGAGAGGATAGCGCCACCGGCAGTCATCACAAAGCCGGGCTCTTCTCCGAACACTGGCTCCGAGCCCTCAAAATCCGCGTCATGCAAGCTCGGCCAGGGAACTTCGGCCCCCGCCCAAATCTCGCTCTTAAACGAGGCTCTGGACTTAATGCGGTCCCTCGCCATCACAAAGAAACCGCTTCCGAATTGCGCCCAGCCCGGACTAGGGGCTGAAAATAGGGAATTTTACTTCCCACCCACCACCCACTTTATAGCCACTGTCGAGGATCTAACCGACATGCTTGACTACGCCTCCGAAGACATCGACTTTATGGACGACGATGCCGGAGAGGAGCAAGCCCAAAATCTGCCATTCACCGGACGCTGGACGGCCACTTCCTCATACGACGTGTACATGGTGGACACACCTAAAGAAGGTGACGACGATGAGGAGAAGGACCCAGTCGAGGATAAACCTCCTGAGACACCACCAAAAAGTCGACGTCAGCGGCGCCGCTCTAAATCGCGTGACGAAAAAGACAGCAATACCGGCACCGGAAACAATGATACTCCGGAGAACGCCAAAGACCAAGAAGACCCCATCGAACCAACATCCGAACAGGATGATCAGGAGGACGGGCAAGTCGACCCTGATGAGCAAGCAGGGAACAAAGACTCGGAGGACAGCAACTATCTACCACTCTCCAAGGACGACGTGAGCCTCGGCGACGAAGATTTTATCGTGCGAGAGGAACCCCTCGAACAAGAGCGCTTTAAGCGCTGGCTAATAGCCACGGCAAGAAGCCTAAAAAAGAAACATCGGAAGCTTCAACGACAGATGGACTAATGTCCTGGCAGCCGAAGAATACAGCCTCGAACGCCACACAAAGAGTTACCCGAAGCGTAAGCTGCTACCCCAATTTGACAATGAGGTGCTGGAGCCTATACCACTTGCTCGTAACGCGGCTGACGGACCCGACCGACCACCATGTGTCCGGGACAGAACGACAACTCAAGCCGAACACCAGCCCGCACCACCTCGCCGTAAAAGCAGAGAAACAACAGCTCGGGGATACACCTATGACCTACGACAGGACCTGGAAAATAGAACAGGTTAGACCAAATCAATTTACGGATCACGGGGGCGTGCCCCGCCACAAGAAGACGGCTATCAAGCCTGGCGCGACAAGCATGACCACGCCCGGGCCGAAAAACGCATACGGACTTCATGCGAACTACGTCGTGACATGGCCCGATACAGAGGCGCCGCACACCCCCTATGCTTCACCGATGAGGTAATGGAGCACCAGTTCCCAGAAGGGTTTAAACCTGTGAACATTGAATCATACGACGGCACAACAGATCCCGCGGTATGGATTGAAGATTTTCTTCTCCACATTCACATGGCTCGCGGTGACGATCTACACGCCATCAAATACCTTCCCCTCAAACTTAAGGGGCCAGCTCGGCACTGGTTAAACAGCCTCCCAGAAAACTCTATTGGAAGCTGGGAAGACTTGGAACATGCCTTTAGAGACAACTCCCAAGGCACTTATATCCGGCCTCCAGATGCCGATGACCTCAGTCATATAGTCTAACAACCTGGAGAGTCGGCCAGGAAATTCTGGACCAGGTTCCTAATTAAAAAGAACCAGATTGTTGACTGTCCGGACGCCGAAGCCCTAGCGGCCTTTAAACACAGCATCCGCGATGAATGGCTCTCCTGACACCCCGGCCAAGAAAAGCCGAAGTCCATGGCAGCCCTCACAGCACTAATGACCCGCTTTTGCACTGGCGAAGATAGCTGGCTAGCCCGCAGCAACAACAGTACCAGCGACCCTGGCACTCCCGAAGCTAGAAACGGCAATGGAAGACCCCGACACAACAAACATAAGTGCCAAAGCAACAATGATAATACAGAGGATACAGTGGTCAATGCCGGATTCAGTGGCTCCAAATCCGGCCAACAGAAGAAGCCATTCAAACGAAACAAAGACGGTTCATCAAGCCTGGACCGAATACTTGATCAACCTTGCCAGATCCACGGCACTCCTGACAAGCCTGCCAACCACACCAACAGAAGTTGTTGGGTCTTCAAACAGGCTGGCAAGTTAAAAGCCGAACATAAGGAGGAAGGGTCGCCCAGCGAGGATGACGACGAGGAACCTCGCGCACCGAAAACAGGGGGACAGAAGAAATTTTCCCCCGAAGTCAAAACGGTAAATATGACATACGTCACTCAAATCCCCAAGAGGGACTGCAAGCGCACACTAAGGGACGTCTATGCGATAGAGCTAGTCGCCCCAAAATTCAACCCATGATCGGCCTGTCTGATCACCTTTGATCGCAGGGACCATCCGACCAGTATCCGTCACAGAGGTTCGGCCGCATTAGTCCTCGACCCAATCATCGATGAATTCCATCTTATGCGAGTCCTCATGGACGGCGGCAGTAGCCTTAACCTACTCTATCAGGACACAGTGCGCAAGATGGGTATTGATCCGTCAAGAATCAAGCCCACTAAAACTACCTTTAAAGGAGTAATACCTGGTGTAGAGGCCCGCTGCACTGGCTCAATCACATTGGAGGTCGTCTTCGGTTTGCCGGACAAGTTCCGTAGCGAAGACTTGATCTTCAACATCGTCCCCTTCCGCAGTGGTTACCATGCACTGCTCGGACGAACCGCGTTCGCTCGCTTCAATGCGGTCCCGCATTATGCCTATCTCAAACTCAAGATGCCTGGACCCCGCGGTGTTATAACAGTCAATGGAAACATGGAGCGCTCCCTCCGTACTGAGGAGCACACCGTAGCCCTGGCAGCAGAAGTATAGAGTGGCCTTATCATACCGAATACTATATCGGTAGTTAAGCCCCCAGACACTGTCAAACGAGTCCGGGCTACCCCTCAGCATGATAGTCAAGCCCGTCAGGAGCTCGACTAGCAATTCGGCCTCCGTCGCAACCCCAACTGATTTGCGGCATACGTACCACGTGTCCATCATTACGCACTAAAGATACCATGGGCAACGATGGAGGCACAATAAGGATATAGTCCAGAATACGGCTCGACCCTATCTGCACCCTGATATTTCTTTTCCCCTTATGTTCATTTTTACAGGTTCCTTACAACCCACGTCATTTTTCAGCGGTACCAAGGGCCTTTTTCTAAAGCCCGTCATGAAAACCTGCTCGTTGATCCTTTCGAAGGATAATACACCAAGGGAAAAAGCAGCGTAGCTATGTGTAGAGTACCTAAAGGATCTTTAAAGATCACCTTTTCCGTTTTCAGGACACATACACAGCTTTCCCTTGTGTCCGGCATGTAAAATAGCCTTGGTGCTTACTGCACTATTTGTACCAATACATTTTGACGTATGAATCAGACTATAGTGGAAACAGTTTCTAGCCCAACCTATGCAGTGTTGTCTTATCTCTTAATATGTGTTTCCCTATTTTTGTCTGATTGTCATGTACACCTCGGTACGACTTAAATCGCAAGGGGCTCTATTAAGCCACGTACATTTTTTAAATACTAAAACAAAGTCCGAACACTTTCACAGTGCAATTCAGTGTCCCGAATATAGCATTATATGCATCGGCTCCGAATCATGTCTTTGGTCAATAGTTGGGTTGCTCGGCTCCTGTGGTTACTACCTTACGTTTCGCTTGTTCGGCGAAGGTAGTAAAGGGAGAACTACTACAATTGTGTTTCCGGTTCATCCGGACAAACACCTCAGTAGAGGAAGCTGAAAACTGGCCGTCATGATGTGGCGAGAGCTGGTCAGCTATTCGGTGACTAAGTATAAATCTCTTGTGATTTTTTCCGCATTATGCGATATGCCGGCCTCCACCCGGCCGGGCATTCCCAGCACCCAAGTTCAGATAATCGAACAATACTAGGGGATGCGCCCACACTCTCACTGTAAAACTCCTATGGCTAAGTGAGAGCGATAAGCCACATAGTCCGATTGCCTGGTTCGCCGCACTAACACCTCCTTCACGGACCAAGACGTTGGGTCAAGTGTGTTTAAGTGCTATCCCGAACACCCCCGTACTACCTACGTGGGGGCTGAAGCCAACGACTGGCCAACTCTCAGATGTCATAAACAGCCGCACAGGAGGAGATATTCTAAAGTAAAACAAGCAACATATCATACATAAGCCTTGTTTCATAATACAGGATTGGACAACATAGATACATTCATTCAAAAATGATGGCCTTCGAATACTGGCCCTCTACAATACGGGATCCTTTCAAGACATCATTGAAATACCGCTCCGGCGTGCGGTGCTCTTTGCCTACGGGCGGTCCCTCGGTTGCGAGCTTGACGGCGTCCATCTTCGCCCACTTCACCTTGACAGGAGCGAAGGCCATCCGCGCACCTTCGATGCAGACCGACCGCTTCACGGCATCAAGCCGAGGGCAGGCGCTGACCAACCGCTTCACGAGACCGAAGTAGCTACTGTGCATGGGTTCGGTAGGCCAAAGACGGATTGTCAAATCCCTCATGGCCAATTCGGCTACCCTATGCAGTTCGGTCAACTGCTTCAGCTGATCGCCGAGGGGCACGGGATGCTCTGGCGCAAGGTACTGCGACCAGAACAGCTTCTCCGTTGAGCTCCCCTCTTCGCCCCGGGAGAACTCCACAGCATCAGCAATACTTCGGGGCAGGTCCGCAAATGCTCCTAGAGAACTCCAAATCTGGGTTAGCAAGATATACCTTTTCCTCACGAATTTGCTCTGCATGTTAAAGGCCTTACCCGCCGCAATCTGCTTTGCCTCTTGGATCTCCCGTACAGCGCTTTGGGCTTCAATCCGGGCCTCCTGTGCACTTTGGAGGCTCTTAGCAAGTTCGGAATTCTGATCCAAAATCTTGCGCTCTAAGGACTCAGAATTGTTTATCGCATCCTTCAGCTCTTGCTGGACTTCCCCCACCCTTGCTTCATATTTCAGGCGGGCGGCTCGTTCCTCCTCCGCCCCCTTCTTGGCTTCGGCCAGCGTGCTCTTGAGGGCCTCGACCTCAGATGTGTCAGCTATGAGCATAATTATATAACTCATTCAGATAACACATAAGAGTTGACATCATTTCAGACGTGTTTCGGTATCACATACCTTGCTTTTCCTCCAACTTTCGCCTTAGCTCGGACGCTTTGGCGGCATGGGCAGCTGACGCCTGCATTGCAGCCTGTTTGTTCAAACAGATATGTATGTTAACCTCCTGCGTGAGTTATTAGAACCTCTGTTCAGTCTTTCTTTCCGAACACCGAACAGAGTCTCAGGGGCTACTATCTATACACAAGCATTCCTCTTATACAGCTAAAAGGCATTGTAAAGCACATACCTCAAAGCCTCTTAAAAGGCTAGTGTAGGCTTTGTTCAATCCGCTTTTCGCGGACTGAACCTTTTCAGTCACCGTACCCATAAGGGTACGATGTTCTTCCACAATGGTGGCGCTCTGGAGCGCTCTCACTAGAGTGTCCGGCGCCTCCGCATTGACAAAGGTGGCCGGTGGGGTAGGTGTGCCCCTTCTTGCGAAGGGGGTTGCTCATCCGACTCCGGAACCGTGTGGATTTCCGGAACGACATTTGGTCGGGGGCCAAATTGGACATGGCCCCCGTCTCCAGTCTCCATGGGGGTCGGTTCCCCCATGTTCTCAGCAGCCGGGGTATCACTCTTCGGCGCCGTCTTGGCAGCCTCCTGCACCTCTCCCTGTCCCGGAAAGGTCTTTCGGGACAACACCTCGGTGTTATCCGCAGCAGTGGGGGAGGAGGCTGGTGGAGGTGACTCGCTCTCCATCATGTTCGGACCCAGCGAATTCCCAGTAGACGAGGATCGCTGGGGGAGGTTATGAACCGAACTACAACATGCAATTTAAACGTGTTACAACCACAAGGCAAAAAGCCGGATATATATACAATACCTTTGAATACTTATGATCCGGCTAGGGGCTTCGGCCTGGGGCGCCATTCGTCGGCGTCCGACTCAGAGTCATCCGTAAGGGAGGTTCTCCCTTTCTTGGACGCCTCCGCCTCTAGATCAGGGGCAGCTGCCCTCTTCTTCTTCTCCCCCTTAGGGGGGATTGATCTCTTCCTCCTCCTCTTCCTCTTCATCAGGGGAGGAGAGAGTTTCGGTGTCCTCAGACACTACGTCCGAAGCACCTTTACGGCGGAGGCCACTCTTGGCCTCCTTGCTCTTCTTCTTGGCCTTCTATTCGGGCGCCTGGTATGGCGCCGGGACCAGCATCCTCGTCAATAGAGGAATAGCTGGGTCTTCGGGCAGCGGAGCCGGACAGCGAATCCGTTCTGCTTTCTTCGTCGAGCCCTGCGGAGGGGAGGGGAAGTTTAGTATGCTCCTTGGACTTGCAAAGTAAGGTTATCAAAGAACTTACGGGGGTCGCAGCATGGGTGCAGTCGTAGCCGAGGTCTTCGGTTGTCTCCGGCCACGACTTATGGCTCTTGAAAAGTAGCTTCCACATGTCTTCATGCTTCGTGCCGAAGAATCACTGCAGGGTCCGGGGACCGGCCGGGTTAAACTCCCAAATGAACTCTTGACGCGCCTGACAAGGGAGAATCCGGCGGAAGAGCATCACCTGGATCACGCTGGCGAGGCTGGTATTCTTGTCTACCATGCTCTTGATACGCTTCTACAGCATCATCACCTCATCAGACGACGCCTAGTCCAGGCCCTTGTTGAGCCAGGATGCCAGCCGCATTGGAGGTCCAGACTTGAACTCAGTAGGAGCGGCCCATGTGGACTCACGGGGTTCTGTGACATATAACCACTCCTGCTGCCATCCCTTCACGGTCTCCACGAAGGTGCCCTTGGGCCAAATGGCGTTGGGAAGCTTGCTCACCATAGCGCCTCCGCAATCCGCGTGCTGGCCGCCCACCACTTTCGGCTTCACGTTGAAGACCTTGAGCCATAGGCCGAAGAGGGGAGGTAATGCGGAGGAATGCCTCGCATACGACGATAAATGCCGAAATGTTGATGAAGGAATTTGGGGCTAGATCAGGGAATTCTAGCCCGTAGTAAAACATGAGGCCGCGGGCGAAAGGATGAAGGGGAAACCCCAGTCCGTGGAGGAAATGAGGGATAAATACTACCCTCTCGTTGGGCTTTGGTGTGGGGATGATCTGCTTTTTGGCCGGGAGCCGGTGGGCGATCTCCTTGGACAGGTACCCCACTTCCCGGAGTTCCTTGATGTTTCTCTCCGTGAGGGAGGAAGCCATCCACTTGCCCTGCGCTCCGGATCCGGACATGGCTGGAGTACTTTCTGGGAACGGAGAGGATTGAAGCTTGGGCGCTGGAGCTTGAGGGCGGATGGGTTGAGGAAGAGGAAGGCGTGGGGTAAAAAGGGGGAACCTTATCTCCTTATAAAGGCAGTGAATATCATGTGTCCCCCACGAGCCTTAAAGCTCGCCTATTCCCAAGGGGTCCTGCGAAACGGCATGGTTGGGTTTCCCAAACCCATATTGATGAGAAACCCGTAATGAGGGGGCACGATCTCTGCTTTGACAAGACGTGCTGCCGGAGGCTGCGTCTCGAAACGCGAAACGGGAGGCCGAAAAACGGTTCGAAATAATAAAGTGGCCCGACGTAACGTCTCACCAGTAAAATCGTCAGAAGACATAACTTGCTTGTATTTTGCCCTTGTGATTCAGAGTTGTGACTATTGTACACAGCCGAATATAGTACTGGTGATCAACTACTTTGAAGTGTTCGGAGGAGGAAGCCGCCTTGCAATGCCGAAGACAATCTGCGTGTCGGACACATCATCATTGAAGCCTGGTTCAGGGGCTACTGAGGGAGTCCTGGATTATGGGGTCCTCGGGCGTCCAGGCTATGTGACGTGGGGTGGATAGATGGGTCGTGAAGATACAAGATAGAAGGCCTTCCCCCGTGTCCGGATGGGACTCTCCTTTGCGTGGATGGCAAGCTTGGCGTTCGGATATGAAGATTCCTTTATCTCTAAACCGACTCTATACAACCCTAGCCCCCTCTGGTGTCTATATAAACTGGAGGGTTTAGTCCGTAGGGGCAATCATAATCATATAGGCTAGACATCTAGGGTTTAGCCATTATGATCTCGAGGTAGATCGACTCTTGTAACCGCTATACTCATCAAAGTCAATCAAGCAGGAAGTAGGGTATTACCTCCATTAAGAAGGCCCGAACCTGGGTAAACATTGTGTCCCCTGCCTCCTGTTACCTTTGATCCTTAGACGCACAGTTCGGGACCCCCTACCCGAGATCTACCGGTTTTGACACCGACGCCCACCCTGAACCCTAAGATAGATAGTGGGGTACCTCTCCGGCGAGCCCCCTCCCCGCTGCGGCTGGTTCTTCCTTAACTCCGGTGAGCCCCCCACCCACTGAAAATCGACTGTCCCAAAAGTTGATTCAGTCGACTGAAGTGTAGCTAAATCGGTATGTGTGAGTATTGCATGCATGCATGCGGGCGTTGCAGGCGTGTTTGTGCGCATGTGTGATGAGTTTGTATTCACCATAGTGGCTCGTGCGTGCGTGCAATTAAAACGACCACCTCGGCATATCATCACAAGGCGATCCTTGTCCGCTGTGGTTAGGGGGCGCGGGCTACAACCAGAGGTCTCACGACTTCGAATCCCCATCGACCACTAATTTATTACCATTTCTGTCTTTCATATAAATTTTGATGGGTGGGCCCTATGGTAATGTGCGCTGCTGAATGTGGACCGTTTGACTGGTCAATTGATCTTGTCATCAACAAATTACGGAGCTGTATGGTGAGCTAGTGACCGTATGATCACCATAAAATGTATTTTATTAACACAATACAGACTCAAACTACCATTTCTTTCTTTCATATACGTGTTGATAGGTGGGCCCCACGGTTACGCGCGCTGATGGTGCAACACTAGTTACGCCACGTGGAACGTTTGACTGGTCAATAGATCCTGTCATCACCAAAATACGGAGTTGTACGGGTGAGCCAGTGACCGTATAATCATGACATGTATTTTTTTAGCACGGTACAGACGCAAGCGCTCATATATACGCGCAAACACTCACCACTATAAGCGCACACAGGCAGACCATACCCCTATGAGCACCTTCGAGAGAGTGAGCCAGCATATGATCTTGAGATTTTACGAAGTCACCAGAGGTGCCTTTTAGTCGAGGGGAACGTCTCCTCCCACTGAACGCACATCGCCGGAAAATACTGAAATTAATCCAGGATAAATGCGAGCACCTGGACTTTAACCCTGGCGGGCTGGGGAAACCACTGTCCTCCTAACCATCCAACCACAGGTTGGTTAGCACCACAAAATGTATGATCGTGATGAGCCTATTCTAACGTCCAATGATCATATCATGTTTTCGCTTCAAATACAATGCCCGTAAGTGTCGTCAACAAAATACGGAGCACGCATCAAATACAATGTCCGTCAGTGTCATCAACAAAATACGGAGACGTATCCTGAGCTAGAACCGTATGATCACCACGAGAATGTATACGGTGACCGTAATGAGCATATTCTGAAGTCCAGTGACCGTATAGTGCTTTAGCTTGAAATACAGTGACCGTCACGCGTGAATGTGTCAGGGGCATGCATACTTTTAAAGGGCCGAGAGATAGTTTGTGTGCGTATGTGAAACTGGTGTAGAAAGAGGGGGTGTCCAGTGGAGACAAGGAGAGATATGCCCCTCGTTTCTCTTTCCCGTGACTAATATTTTAGGAGAAAATATAAACATTCACAATGCGGAACAAATATTATTGGATGCACCACGCAATTAACTTTCATGTATAACATTGTACTATTGTATATGCTTATTTTCTTAGTGGCCGATTGCGTGTGGGGTGTGGTGGGCACATCATTTCTAGTTGTGGTGGGTCAACGTGAGGACTCATGGGTCGGTTCCATCCTGCGCCACATAGGTTGGACCGAGACGCATTATACGAAGACCCGTGTGGAGGACTCGGCGTACAAGACAAAGCTACCAGAGTCGTGGAGGACTCTATCCCCAGTGATGATAAGCCGACTATATATGATTTTTAACCCTAGGCCTCGAGTATGTTATAGAAGCCCGGCGGCTAGTTCGTCGATAGTATACACACACGCACAATGCCTGGTATTCACGTGTAGTTTGTACACACCCCTATCACAAATATACAGTACCAGGAGTAGGATTTTTCCTCAACTGCAAGGGCCCGGACTTGGGTAAAACTTTGCCTCGTATTACCATCCAGCCTAACAGTCAGGGATATCTTACCGAATGATCTGATGGAATCATATCTACCAACTACTAAGAGAGAGGCGTGGGGGGCAATGTGTGCGAGAGAGGCCTAAAGATAATGTGCGTGAGGGAGACACGTAGGCACATATATGTGCCTATAGAGGGCTAGTAGAGACCGTGCGTGTGTATATATGCATGTGAGAGAAATACTGTTTTCCAACTGAGATTAGTGAAAAGAGTGGTACATAGTAGTAAGAAAGAGAGAGGGAGATATATAGAGAGTGTGTGCGTGAGACACCCCGGGAGAGATTGTGAGCATGCGTGGGAGAGAAATGCCGATGTATATAAAGTGTATGCACTTATGTGTTAGATAGAGAGATATATAGCGCGTGTGTGAGAACGGGCCGAGGCATAGTGCATCTACGTGTAAAAGGCGGTTCTACGCATTAAATTAAAATATAAATGGCATTATTATTTTTGGATGAGATCATGAATTTTGCAATTTGCGCATGAACGAACATCGGTCTATCAAACACCCATACTCTATTGAATTCTAGCATGTGCATGTGTTTATTTCATATTATCGATCCATAGAGTGAGAGTGGTTTGAAATCCAAACAATGCATTGCTTTTGCAATTCATATATAAACATTAATTAGTGCACTCCATGTTGTTAGTGTGAGGCACTTTATACATTTGTCACTTACATGGATACATTCCAAATTGCTAGCTACGAAATAGGATCCATGGTGAATTCAACATAAAGGGGGGTTCGAAGATTCGAATTCATAGGAAGTGCATTCATCTACTTGAATCCGAGATAATGGCATTTGTAAATCAGATCTAAAAGGGGGCATCAACCTTTGTTGTGCGTTTGAACATGCTATATATTCATACGAATGTCTAACTATTTTTTTTGCAACCAAGGAGATTATATCTGGAACCATATGCATGAACTCAGGTAAGTTGCATATTCTTAATATATACTCGTGTACAATGTATATTCAAATGTAGCCCCTCCATTCCAAAATAATCATAGTTTTAGGATTTTCAAGAGTCAAGATTTGTGAAGTTTGACAAATCCTGAAAGTTCAATTCAAGAGAACGAAAACATTAATGCTTCTGCTCCCAAATATTGAACGAAATGCCAAATAAGCCTCTGGTCACCCGAAACCGCGCGTGACTAATGTTTGGTGGTAGGAAATTACTGTCCTGACTCTGGCCCATGTTGTTGGGGAACGTAGTAATTTCAAAAAAATTCCTACGCACACACAGGATCATGGTGATGCATAGCAACGAGAGGGGAGAGTGTGTCCATGTACACTCGTAGACCGAAAGCGGAAGCGTTAGCACAACGCGGTTGATGTAGTCATACGTCTTCACGATCCGACCGATCAAGTACCGAACGTATGACACCTCCGAGTTCTGCACACGTTCAGCTCGATGAAGTCCCTCGAACTCCGATCCAGCCGAGCTTTGAGGGAGAGTTCCGTCAGCACGACGGCGTGGTGACGATGCTGATGTTCTACCGACGCAGGGCTTCGCCTAAGCACCGCTACGATATTATCGAGGTGGACTATGGCGGAGGGGGCACCGCACACGGCTAAGAGATCCAAGAGATCAAATGTTGTGTCTAGAGGTGCCCCCGTGGCCCCGTATATAAAGGAGGGAGGGATAGGCCGGCCCTAGAGGGGGCGCGCCAAGTGTGGGGAGTCCTACTAGGACTCCCAAGTCCTAGTAGGATTCCCCTTTCCTCTCCGGAGTAGGAGAGAAGGAAAGAAGGGGAGAGGGAGAAGGAAAAGGGGGCCGCACCCCTTGTCCAATTCGGACCAGAGGGGGCGCGCGCGCCTCCTTCCTTTTGGCCTCTCTCCTCTATTCCCGTATGGCCCAATAAGGCCCAATACTTCTCCCGGTGAATTCCCGTAACTCCCCGGTACTCCAAAAATACCCGAATCACTCGGAACCTTTCCGATGTCCGAATATAGTCGTCCAATATATCGATCTTTACGTCTCGACCATTTCGAGACTCCTCGTCATGTCCCCGATCTCATCCGGGACTCCGAACTACCTTCGGTACATCAAATCACATAAATTCATAATACAATCGGCACCGAAACTTTAGGCGTGCGGACCCTACGGGTTCGGGAACTATGTATACATGACCGAGACACGTCTCCGGTCAATAACCAATAGCGGAACCTGGATGCTCATATTGGCTCCTACATATTCTACGAAGATCTTTATCGGTCAAACCGCATAACAACATATGTTGTTCCCTTTGTCATCGGTATGTTACTTGTCCGAGATTCGATCGTCGGTATCTCAATACCTAGTTTAATCTCGTTACCAGCAAGTCTCTTTACTCGTTCGGTAATACATCATCCCGCAACTAACTCATTAGTTACAATGCTTGCAAGGCTTATAGTGATGTACATTACCGAGTGGGCCCAGAGATACCTCTCCGACAATCGGAGTGACAAATCCTAATCTCAAAATACGCCAACCCAACAAGTACCTTTGGAGACACCTGTAGAGCACCTTTATAATCACCCAGTTACGTTGTGACGTTTGGTAGCACACAAAGTGTTCCTCCGGTAAACGGGAGTTGCATAATCTCATAGTCATAGGAACATGTATAAGTCATGAAGAAAGCAATAGCAACATACTAAACGATCAAGTGCTAAGATAACGGAATGGGTCAAGTCAATCACATCATCCTCTAATGATGTGATCCCGTTGATCAAATGACAACTCATGTCTATGGTTAGGAAACTTAACCATCTTTGATTAACGAGCTAGTCAAGTAGAGGCATACTAGTGACACTATGTTTTGTCTATGTATTCACACATGTATTATGTTTCCGGTTAATACAATTCTAGCATGAATAATAAACATTTATCATGAAATAAGGAAATAAATAATAACCTTATTATTGCCTCTAAGGCATATTTCCTTTAGTCTTTCACTTGCACTAGAGTCAATAATCTAGTTCACATCGCCATGTGATTTAACATCAATAGTTCACATCTTTATGTGGTTAACACCCATAGTTCACATCGATATGTGATCAACACCCAAAGGGTTTACTAGAGTCAATAATCTATTTCACGTCGTTGTGTGATTAACACCCAAAGAGTACTAAGGTGTGATCATGTTTTGCTTGTGAGAGAAGTTTAGTCAACGGGTCTGCCACATTCAGATCCGTATGTATTTTGCAAATTTCTATGTCAACAATGCTCCGCATGGAGCTACTCTAGCTAATTGCTCCCACTTTCAATATGTATCAAGATTGAGACTTAGAGTTATCTGGATCAGTGTCAAGACTTGCATCGACGTAACCCTTTACGACGAACCTTTTGGCACCTGCATAATCGAGAAACATATCCTTATTCCACTAAGGATAATTTTGACCGCTGTCTAGTGATCTACTCCTAGATCACTATTGTACTCCCTTGCTAAACTCAATGTAGGGTATACAATTGATCTGGTACACAGCATAGCATACTTTATAGAACCTATGACTGAGGCATAGGGAATGACTTTCATTCTCTTTCTATCTTCTGCCGTGGTCGGGTTTGAGTCTTCACTCAATTTCACACCTTGTAAACACAGGCAAGAACTCTTCTTTGACTGTTCCATTTTGAACTACTTCAAAATCTTTGTCAAGGTATGTACTCATTGAAAAATCTTATCAAGCGTCTTGACCTATCTCTATAGATCTTGATGCTCAATATGTAAGCAGCTTCACCGAGGTCCTTTTTTGAAAAACTCCTTTCAAATACTCCTTTATGCTTTCCAGAAAATTCTACATTATTTCCGATCAACAATATGTCATTCACATATACTTATCAGAAATGTTGTAGTGCTCCCACTCAGTTTCTTGTAAATACAGGCTTCACCGCAAGTCTGTGTAAAACTATATGATTTGATCAACTCATCGAAGCGTATATTCCAACTCCGAGATGCTTGCACTAGTCCATAGATGGATCGCTGGAGCTTGCACACTTTGTTAGCATCCTTTGGATCGATAAAACCTTCAGGTTGCATCATATACAACTCTTCTTCCAGAAATCCATTCAGGAATGCAGTCTTTACATCCATTTGCCAGATTTCGTAAAATGCGGCAATTGCTAACATGATTCGGACAGACTTTAAGCATCGATACGAGTGAGAAAATCTCATCGTAGTCAACACCTTGAACTTTGTCAAAAACTTTTCGACAAGTCAAGATTTGTAGATAGTAACACTACTATCAGCGTCTGTCTTCCTCTTGAAGATCCATTTTTCTATGGCTTGCCGATCATCGGGCAAATCAACCAAAGTCCACACTTTGTTCTCATACATGGATCCATCTCAGATTTCATGGCCTCAAACCATTTCGCAGAATCTGGGCTCATCGCCGCTTCCTCGTAGTTCGTAGGTTCGTCATGGTCAAGTAACATGACCTCCATAATAGGATTATCGTACCACTCTAGTGCGGAACGTACTCTAGTTGACCTATGAGGTTTGGTAGTAACTTGATCTGAAGTTTCATGATCATCATCATTAACTTCCTCACTAATTGGTGTAGGCATCACAGGAATAGATTTCTGTGATGAACTACTTTCCAATTTGGGAGAAGGTACAATTACCTCATCAAGTTCTACTTTCCTCCCACTCACTTCTTTCGAGAGAAACTCCTTCTCTAGAAAGGATCCATTCTTAGCCATGAATGTCTTGCCTTCGGATCTATGATAGAAGTTGTACCCAACAGTCTCATTTGGGTATCCTATGAAGGCACATTTCTCCGATCTGGGTTCGAGCTTATCAGGTTGAAGCTTTTTCACATAAGCATCGCAGCCCCAAACTTTAAGGAACGACAAGTTGGGTTTCTTGCCAAACCACAGTTCATATGGTGTCGTCTCAACGGATTTAGATGGTGCCCTATTTAACGTGAATGCAGCTGTCTCTAATGCATAACCCCAAAACGATAGTGGTAAATCGGTAAGAGACATCATAGATTGCACTATATCCAATAAAGTACGGTTATGACGTTCGGACACACCATTATGATGTGGTGTTCCAGGTGGCGTGAGTTGCGAAACTATTCTGCATTGTTTTAATGAAGACCAAACTCGTAACTCAAATATTCTCCTCACGATCAGATCGTAGAAACTTTATTTTCTTGTTACGATGATTTTCCACTTCACTCTGAAATTATTTGAACTTTTCAAATGTTTCAGACTTATGTTTCATCAAGTAGATATACCCATATCTGCTCAAATCATCTGTGAAGGTCAGAAAATAACGATACCTGTCGCGAGCCTCAACACTCATCGGATCGCATACATCAGTATGTATTATTTCCAATAAGTTCAGTTGCTTCGCTCCATTGTTCCGGAGAAAGGAGTCTTAGTCATCTTGCCCATGAGGCATGGTTCGCAAGCATCAAGTGATTTCAAAAACCCATCAGCATGGAGTTTCTTCACGCGCTTTACACCAATATGACCTAAACGGCAGTGCCACAAATAAGTTGCACTATCATTATTAACTTTGCATCTTTTAGCTTCAATATTATGAATATGTGTATCACTACAATCGAGATCCAACAAACCATTTTCATTGGGTGTATGACCATAGAAGGTTTTATTCATGTAAACAGAACAACAATTGTTCTCTAACTTAAATGAATAACCGTATTGGAATAAACATGATCAAATCATATTCATGCTCAATGCAAACACCAAATAACACTTATTTAGGTTCAACACTAATCCCGAAAGTATATAGAGTGTGCGATGATGATCATATCAATCTTGGAACCACTTCCAACACACATCGTCACTACACCCTTAACTAGTCTCTGTTCATTCTGGAAGTCCCGTTTCGGGTTACTAATCTTAGCAACTAAACAGTATTAAATATTGAGGGGTTGCTATAAACACTAGTAAAGTACACATCAATAACATGTATATCAAATATACCTTTGTTCACTTTGCCATCCTTCTTATCCGCCAAATACTTGGGGCAGTTCTGCTTCCAGTGACCAGTCCCTTTGCAGTAGAAGCACTCAGTCTCAGGCTTAGGTCCAGACTTGGGTTTCTTCACTTGAGCAGCAACTTGCTTGCCGTTCTTCTCGAAGTTCCCCTTCTTCCCTTTGCCCTTTTCTTGAAACTAGTGGTCTTGTCAACCATCAACACTTGATGCTTTTCTTGATTTCTACCTTCGTCGATTTCAGCATCACGAAGAGCTTGGGAATCGTTTCTGTTATCCCTTGCATATTATAGTTCATCACGAAGTTCCAGTAACTTGGTGATAGTGACTAGAGAACTCTGTCAATCACTATCTTATCTGGAAGATTAACTCCCACTTGATTCAAGTGATTGTAGTACTCAGACAATCTGAGCACATGCTTACTGGTTGAGCTATTCTCCTGCATCTTGTAGGCAAAGTAATGTCAGAGGTCTCATACCTCTCGACATGGGCATGAGTCTGAAATGCTAATTACAACTCTTGGAACATCTCATATGCTCCGTGGCGTTTCAAAAACGTCTTTGAAGCCCCGATTCTAAGCCGTAAAGCATGGTGCACTAAATTATCAAGTAGTCATCATATCGAGCTTGCCAAATGTTCATAACGTCTGTATTTGCTCCTGCAATAGGTCTGTCACCTAGCGGTGCATTAAGGACATAATTCTTCTGTCCAGCAATGAGGATAATCCTCAGATCACGGATCCAATCCGCATTATTGCTACTAACATCTTTCAACTTAGTTTTCTCTAGGAACATATCAAAAATAAAACAGGGGAGCTAAACACGAGCTATTGATCTACAACATAGATATGCTAATACTACCAGGACTAAGTTCATGATAAATTAAAGTTCAATTAATCATATTACTTAAGAACTCCCACTTAGATAGACATCCCTCTAATCATCTAAGTGATCACGTGATCCATATCAACTAAACCATGTCCGATCATCACGTGAGATGGAGTAGTTTTCAATGGTGAACATCACTATGTTGATCATATCTACTATATGATTCACGCTCGACCTTTCGGTCTCAGTGTTCTGAGGCCATATCTGCATATGCTAGGCTCGTCAAGTTTAACCTGAGTATTCCGCGTCTGCAAAACTGTCTTGCACCCGTTGTATTTGAACGTAGAGCTTATCACACCCGATCATCACGTGGTGTCTCAGCACGAAGAACTTTCGCAACGGTGCATACTCAGGGAGAACACTTATACCTTGAAATTTAGTGAGAGGTCATCCTATAATGCTACCGTCGATCTAAGCAAAATAAGATGCATAAAAGATAAACATCACATGCAATCAATATAAGTGATATGATATGGCCATCATCATCTTGTGCTTGTGATCTCCATCTCCGAAGCACCGTCATGATCACCATCGTCACCGGCGTGACACCTTGATCTCCATCGTAGCATCGTTGTCGTTTTGCCAACTATTGCTTCTACGACTATCGCTATCGCTTAGTGATAAAGTAAAGCATTACAGGGTGATTGCATTGCATACAATAAAGCGACAACCATATGGCTCCTGCCAGTTGCCGATAACTTGGTTACAAAACATGATCATCTCATACAATAAAATATAGCATCATGTCTTGACCATATCACATCACAACATGCCCTGCAAAAACAAGTTAGACGTCCTCTACTTTGTTGTTGCAATTTTTTACGTGGCTGCTACGGGCTGAGCAAGAACCGTTCTTACCTACGCATCAAAACCACAACGATAGTTCATCAAGTTAGTGATGTTTTAACCTTCTCAAGGACCGGGCGTAGCCATACTCGGTTCAACTAAAGTTGTAGAAAATGACACCCGCCAGCCACCTATGTGCAAAGCACGTCGGTAGAACCAGTCTCGCGTAAGCATACGCGTAATGTCGGTCCGGGCCGCTTCATCCAACAATACCGCCGAACCAAAGTATGACATGCTGGTAAGCAGTATGACTTGTATCGCCCACAACTCACTTGTGTTCTACTCGTGCATATAACATCTACGCATAAAACCTGGCTCGGATGCCACCGTTGGGGAACGTAGTAATTTCAAAAAAATTCCTACACACACATAGGATCATGGTGATGCATAGCAACGAGAGGGGAGAGTGTGTCCACGTACCCTCGTAGACCGAAAGCGGAAGCGTTAGCACAACGCGGTTGATGTAGTCGTACGTCTTCACGATCCGATCGATCCAAGTACCGAACGTATGACACCTCCGAGTTCAGCACACGTTCAGCTCGATGACGTCCCACGAACTCCGATCCAGCCGAGCTTTGAGGGAGAGTTCCGTCAGCACGACGGCGTGGTGACGATGATGATGTTCTACCGACGCAGGGCTTCGCCTAAGCACCGCTACGATATGATCGAGGTAGAATATGGTGGAGGGGGGCACCGCACACGGCTAAGAGATCAAGAGATCAATTCTTGTGTCTATGGGGTGCCCCCTGGCCACGTATATAAAGGAGTGGAGGAGGGGGGAGAGGGTCGGCCCCTATGGCGCGCCCTGGAGGAGTCCTACTCCCATCGGGAGTAGGATTCCCCCCTTCCAAGTAGTAGGAGTAGGAGTCAAGGAAAGGGAAGAGAGAAGAGAAGGAAGGAGGGGGCGCAGCCCCTCCCCTTAGTCCAATTCGAACTAGGCCTTGGGGGGCGCGGAGCCTCTTCTCTCTCTTTCCCCTAAATCCCAATAAGGCCCATGTACTCCCCGGCGAATTCCAGTAACTCTCCGGTACTCCAAAATACCCGAATCACTCGGAACCTTTCCGATGTCCAAATATAGTCCTCCAATATATCGATCTTTATATCTCGACCATTTCGAGACACCTCGTCATGTCCTCGAACTCATCCGGGACTCCGAACTACCTTCGGTACATCAAAACACATAAACTCATAATACAAATCGTCACCGAACTTTAAGCGTGCGGACCCTACGGGTTCGAGAACTATGTAGACATGACCGAGACACGTCTCCGGTCAATAACCAATAGCGGAACCTGGATGCTCATATTGGCTCCTACATATTCTACGAAGATCTTTATCGGTCAAACCGCATAACAACATACGTTGTTCCCTTTGTCATCGGTATGTTACTTGCCCGAGATTCGATCGTCGGTATCTCAATACCTAGTTCAATCTCGTTACCAGCAAGTCTCTTTACTCGTTCGTAATACATCATCCCGCAACTAACTCATTAGTTACAATGCTTGCAAGGCTTATAGTGATGTACATTACCGAGTGGGCCCAGAGATACCTCTTCGACAATCGGAGTGACAAATCCTAATCTCGAAATACGCCAACCCAACAAGTACCTTTGGAGACACCTGTAGAGCACCTTTATAATCACCCAGTTACGTTGTGACATTTGGTAGCACACAAAGTGTTCCTCCGGTAAACGGGAGTTGCATAATCTCATAGTCATAGGAACATGTATAAGTCATGAAGAAAGCAATAGCAACATACTAAACGATCAAGTGCTAAGCTAACGGAATGGGTCAAGTCAATCACATCATTCTCTAATGATGTGATCCCGTTGATCAAATGACAACTCATGTCTATGGTTAGGAAACTTAACCATATTTGATTAACGAGCTAGTCAAGTAGAGGCATACTAGTGACACTATGTTTTGTCTATGTATTCACACATGTATTATGTTTCCGGTTAATACAATTCTAGCATGAATAATAAACATTTATCATGAAATAAGGAAATAAATAATAACTTTATTATTGCCTCTAGGGCATATTTCCTTCACATGTAGCCTATCGGCCCGATGTCCAAAGGTCTAAACCGGGGTAGGTTTGTAACTTCACCAAGACGCTAGTCTCAACTGCCTCCGAGAAGCATTCATACGCTATGGGCGCCTAAACACCCATGCGCTCGGCCGAAATCTATCTCGCCCACCATTTGGGACACCTGAGATTACTATCCTACCCCCAACCCGCAGTATGTCCAAAATTTTAGATGGGGGCAAAGTTTGTAACTTTCCCCAAATTCCAAACAAGCGCGTCCCAAACTGAAACATTGTTCCCCCTTAGTTCCCCCTCCCTCCGTTTCCCCATTCATACTCCGTGGGCGCTAAAACGCCCTCTCCACCAGCCGCAAAACCCCAGCCTCCTCCGTCCTCCACCCCATCACGCCCAATGCACCGCCGCCCTCCTCCATCACGCCGCAGCCGGTACCCCGACATCGTCGTCCAACGCAACCGCAACCACAACGCCCTCAAGGACTTAGCAGCTGAAGCCGAGGCAGAGCTGCCTCCATGATGCCGATGCCGACGTGCACCGTACCAGAACCACTGCGACCACGCTGTCCTGCGCCTCACCTCTGCCGCTCCACTGTCGCAACCGTCCACCGCACCGGAGCTATTCCCGCTATGCCGTCGTCCGCCGCCTCGGATCTGGTTCCCCGCCATCGACAGACGGCCACTGCATCACACTCAACAACTTGGCCATGGGTTTGTCCAAGGCTCCATCGTCCTCCACAACTTCTCGTTTTCAGCGAACCACAAGAAGATCGTTGGAAAAACAGAAGGAGGACACAACACTGCCAGCAGAAAGAGGTACTCCTCTTCCCTTATTCGTGCAAATCTTACATCTCTCCTCACATCCTATTCATCCCATGAAAGAAACTAGTTGAGCGCTTCTTACTGCATCTTCTTCGTGATATTAATGCACAAGGTTTCCTCCCATTTACTATTTCACCTTGGCTAGAGGTCAGTAGCCCGCCTGGATTTAAATTCAGGGTCAGTTGATTTGCAATTAAAAGAAGCAGCACTTGCTTAGGCGCGCGGAGCACCTAGTCTGCCTGTTCGCCGGGAAGCGATGCATCGGTGTCTATCATAGGGGTGTGGGGCGCAGGAGCTTCTTGCGCCCGATCTGGAGGTCGGCGGGGCTTGAAGGGATGGCCGGGGGGTGGTGCCAAGCATGGCGGTGCGGTGAGGTCGAGGGTCAGAGGTAGGGGACTGGGCCGGTGGTCACTGGTGTTTCGAGGAAGATCGTCAACACTGACTGGCTGGAGGTAGATGAAGGCGATATGCCCGTTCTTTGTACATCGGACGGTGCAGAAAAAATGGACTGACCTATTTGTTTTCAGTCGACTGTTATTTTCATAGGACCACACCTTGTGGTGTGCTGGAGGCGCATCTGCATTTCCCAGCCATCCCTGTGCTCATATTTCAAAATCCTAGAATCTAGTAATTTAGTGTGCCATGCATGTTGTAGAGATGTCTCCCATCATTTATTTCTCACTGACCTGCTATCTTCTACTTTTACACTGTACTACTTGTGCACACACTTCACCCATACTCACACTATTGTTTTTTTTATGCATGGGTATTTCAGACTCTGACGCAGTGTTGATGAATACACAAAAGAAAAGACAGAAGTCGCTCCAGTGTAATTCAAAGATAAGCACTAAGCGTTTCAACGCTCTAAAGGGTGTAGTGTCAGCAGATGGAGACAGTAAATGTAGCTCTACAGTTGATGATCTCAATTTCCACACACAACCATCCCAGGTGCTTGCTTTAACTTCACGCTGTCAAATGTGGTTGCATGTTGCATATGGTGTCTAGCTTGTATTGCTTCCAATTTGGTTAAATTGCATCTGCTTACTTTACACATTATACCTTTGATAATGACATGCCTTCATGTTTTTGATACATGCTACATATGTCTATTAACCATGTTCGTACATCAAACTAATGCTCTTTTGTATCCCTCATCAATCACTTATGATGAGACAGTCACCCCAGTGGGTTACTATGAGACGCGCTACTCGTTTAAAGAGTGCAGTGTCATCCTCTCCACATGGTTCTCAAGAAACAACAAGGCTAAATGAAGATAGTCAACGTAGCTCTCTAGTTGATGACCGCAATTCCCCTACACCACCATCGCAGGTGCTTGCTCTTACTTGGCAATGTGATATGTGGTTGCATGTTGCATATTGTGTCTACCTTGTAATGCTTCTAATTAGGGCAAATTGCATCTGCTTAGTTAACACATTATACCTATGAATATGACATGCCTTCCTGTTTTGGTACATACTACGTCTTTCTATATTAACCATGTTCTTACATCAAACCACTTTTCTTGTGTATCCCTCATCAATCACTTTTGAGGAGACACCTTCAAATTGACAGTGTAATATTGGTTGCATCTTGCATATCATTTCAAACATGTATTGCCTCTAATTTGTTGAAGTGCCACTTAATGAGACACATCTAACTTGGTAGAGTGATTTTGGTAGGATCTTTCATATGGTGGCTAGATTGCATTGCTTCCAATATGTTGAAATGCCTTCTGCTTAGTGTTTTTTGTACATATTCCATCCTCCTACAATGTGGTTGCCTTACATAAAAGTTGTGTTCGTCAATATCATGCATCAACGAATTTGGAAGTGCGAATTTCGTTCCTTTTTCTATTGTGTTTACTTGACAAGGCAAAATCTAAAAGGACGAAGGCACGGAATGATGGTGGTCCTTTAGAGCAACCAAAACAGATGATCTCTACAGATTCTCCTGCTACTCCTACTGTTGTGCAAGTTCTAAATCTCATCTCCCCTACTCCACAACCCCATGTGCTTGCTCTAACATGGCAGTGTGATATCTGGTTGCATGTTGCATATGGTGCCTAGCTTGTATTGCTCCTAATTTATTAAATTGCATCTCCTTAGCTTACACATTATACATGTGAATATGACACGCCTTTTTGTTTTTGGTACATACTACATCTGCCTATCACACCATGTTCTTACATCAAACTACTGTTCTTGTGTATCCTGCATCTATCACTAATGATGAGACAGTCACGCCTGTGGGTTAGTATGAGACGCGCTACTCTTATAAAGAGTGTAGTTTCATCCTCCCCGCGTGATTCTCAAGAAACAGCAAGCCTAAATGAAGATATTGAACGTAGCTCTGTACTTGAAGACTGCATTTCCCCTACACCACCATCATAGGTGCTTGCTCTAACTTCGCACTGTGATACGTGGTTGCATGTTGCATACCGTGTCTAGCTTGTAATGCTTCTAATTAGGGTAAATTGCATCTGCTTAGTTTACACATTATACCTGTGAATATGTGCTACCTCTTGAGCTTGCATTGGTTTTTTCCTTGAAGAGGAAAGGGTGATGCAGCAAGGAGCGTAAGTATTTCCCTAAGTTTTGAGAACCAAGGTATCAATCCAGTAGGAGACTACGCAACAAGCCACCAAATACCTGCACAAACAAACACCAACTTGCAACCAATGCAACAAAGGGGTTGTAAATCCCTTCACGGTTATTCGCAAAGTGAGATCTGATAGAGATGGATAAACGATAAAGTAATATTTCTTGTATTTTTGGTTTATGAAACGGAAAGTAAAGATTGCAAAGTAAAGGAGCGGCGACAGAAATTGGCAAGTTGACGAGAAACTAATATCATGTAAAATAGACCCGGGGGCCATAGGTTTCACTAGAGGCTTCTCTCAAGATAGGAATTATTACGGTGGGTGAACAAATTACTGCCGAGCAATTGATAGAAAAGCGCAAAGTTATGACGATATCTAAGGCAATGATCATGCATATAGGCATCACGTCTTTGTCAAGTAGACCGAAACGATTCTGCATCTACTACTATTACTCCACACATCGACCGACTCCTGCCTGCATCTAGAGTATTAAGTTCATAAGAACAGAGTAACGCATTAAGCAAGATGACATGATGTAGCGGGATTAACTCAAGCAATATGATGAAAACCCCATCTTTTTATCCTCGATGACAACAATACAATACGTGCCTTGCTGCCCCTACTGTCACTGGGAAAGGACACTGCAAGATTGAACCCAAAGCTAAGCACTTCTCCCATTGCAAGAAAAAACCAATCTAGTTGGCCAAATCAAATCGATAGTTCGAAGAGACTTCCAAAGATATCAAATCATGCATATAAGAATTCAGAGGAGATTCAAATATTAATAGATAAACTTATCATAAATCCACAATTCATCGGATCTCGGCAAACACACCGCAAAAGATTATTACATCGAATAGATCTCCAAGAACATCGAGGAGAACTTTGTATTGAGAATCAAAGAGAGAGAGAAGAAGAAGCCATCTAGCTACTAGCTATGGGCCCGTAGGTCTGAAATAAACTACTCACGCTTCATCAGAGAGGCCCTATGATGGGATCCCACGGGTACAAAAGGTTGCGGCGGTGGAAAAGTGGTTTCGTGGCTCCCCTGGATGTTTTTGGGGTATAAGAGTATATATATGAGGAAGAATTAGGTCAGGGGAGCTATGAGGGGCCCACAAGGTTGGGGCGCGCTCCACCCCCCTGGGCACGCCCTCCACCCTTGTGGCCGCCTCGAAGCTTCTCTGACTTGTACTCCAAGTCTCCTGGGTGTCTTCTGGTCCAAGAAAAATCATGGCGAATGTTTTATTCCGTTTGGTATTCCTTTTCTGCGAAACTCTAAAACAAGGAAAAAACAGAAACTGGCACTGGGCTCTAGGTTAATAGATTAGTCCCAAAAATCATATAAAATAGCATATTAACGCAAATAAAACATCCAAAACAGATAATATAATAGCATGGAACAATAAAAAATTATAGATACGTTGGAGACGTATCAAGCATCCCCAAGCTTAATTCCTGCTCGTCCTCGAGTAGGTAAATGATAAAAACAGAATTTTTGATGTGGAATGCTACCTAACATATTTATCCATGTAATTCTCTTTATTGTGGCATGAATGTTCAGATCCGTAAGATTCAAAACAAAAGTTTAATATTGACATAAAAACAATAATACTTCAAGCATACTAACAAAATAATTATGTCTTCTCAAAATAACATGGCCAAAGAAAGCTTATCCCTACAAAATCATATAGTCTGGCTATGCTCCATCTTCATCACACAAAATATTTAAATCATGCACAACCCCGATGACAAGCCAAGAAATTGTTTCATACTTTTGATGTTCTCAAACTTTTTCAACTTTCACGCAATACATGAGCGTGAGCCATGGACATAGCACTATAGGTGGAATAGACGGTGGTTGTGGAGAAGACAAAAAGAAGGAGATAGTCTCACATCAACTAGGCGTATCAACGGGCTATGGAGATGCCCATTAATAGATATCAATGTGAGTGAGTAGGGATTGCCATGCAACGGATGCACTAGAGCTATAAGTTTATGAAAGCTCAAAAAGAAAACTAAGTGGGTGTGCATCCAACTCGCTTGCTCACGAAGACCTAGGGCATTTGAGGAAGCCCATCATTGGAATATACAAGCCAAGTTCTATAATGAAAAATTCCCACTAGTATATGAAAGTGATATCATAGGAGACTCTCTATCATGAAGATCATGGTGCTACTTTGAAGCACAAGTGTGGCAAAAAGGATAGTAACATTGTCCCTTCTCTCTTTTCTCTCATTTTTTTATTTGGGCCTTCTCTCATTTTTTGGCCTCTTTTTTTTCGTCCAGGAGTCTCATCCCGACTTGTGGGGGAATCATAGTCTCCATCATCCTTTCCTCACATGGGACAATGCTCTAATAATGAAGATCATCACACTTTTATTTACTTACAACTCAAGAATTACAACTCGATACTTAGAACAAAATATGACTCTATGTGAATGCCTCCGGCGGTGTACCGGGATGTGCAATGAATCAAGAGCGACATGTATAAAAATGATGAACGGTGGCTTTGCCACAAATACGATGTCAACTACATGATCATGCAAAGCAATATGACAATGATGAAGCGTGTCATAATAAACGGAACGGTGGAAAGTTGCATGGCAATATATCTCGGAATGGCTATGAAATGCCATAATAGGTAGGTATGGTGTCTGTTTTAAGGAAGGATATGTGGTGGGTTTATGGTACCGGCGAAAGTTGCGCGGTACTAGAGAGGCTAGCAATGGCGGAAAGGTGAGAGTGCGTATAATCCATGGACTCAACATTAGTCATAAAGAACTCACATACTTATTGCAAAAATCTATTAGTCATCGAAACAAAGTACTACGCGCATGCTCCTAGGGGGATAGATTGGTAGGAAAAGACCATCGCTCGTCCCCGACCGCCACTCATAAGGAAGACAATCAAAAAATAAATCATGCTCTGACTTCATCACATAACGGTTCACCATACGTGCATGCTACGGGACTCACAAACTTTAACACAAGTATTTCTCAAATTCACAACTACTTACTAGCATGACTCTAATATCACCATCTTCATATCTCAAAACAATCATAAGGAATCAAACTTCTCATAGTATTCAATGCACTTTATATGAAAGTTTTTATTATATCCCTCTTGGATGCCTATCATATTAGGACTAATTTTATAACCAAAGAAAATTACCATGCTGTTTAGAGACTCTCAAAATAATATAAGTGAAGTATGAGAGTTCATCAATTTCTATAAATAAAACCACCACCGTGCTCTAAAAAGGTATAAGTGAAGCACTAGATCAAATTTTGCCTAGCTCAAAAGATATAAGTGAAGCACATAGAGCATTCTAATAAATCACGATTCATGCGTGTCTCTCTCAAAAGGGTGTGTACAGCAAGGATGATTGTGGCAAACTAAAAAGCAAAGACTCAAGTCATACAAGACGCTCCAAGCAAAACGCGTATCATGTGGTGAATAAAAATATAGCATCAAGTAAAGTTACCGATAGACGAACACGAAAGAGGGGATGACTTCCCGGGGCATCCCCAAGCTTAGGCTTTTTGACATCATTGAATATTACCTTGGGGTGCCTTGGGCATCCCCAAGCTTAGGCTCTTACCACTCCTTATTCCATAGTCCATCAAATCCTTACCCAAAACTTCACAACACAAAACTCAACAGAAAGTCTCGTAAGCTCCGTTAGTATAAGAAAACAAATCACCACTTTTGGTACTGTTATGAACTCATTATTTATTTATATTGGTGTAATATATACTGTATTCCAACTTTTCCATGGTTCATACCCCCCGATACTAGCCATAGATTCATCAAAATAAGCAAACAACACGCGAAAAACAGAATCTGTCAAAAACAGAACAGACTGTAGCAATCTGGATAGTTCGAATACTTATGAAACTCTAAAAATCCTGATAAATTAGGAAGTCCTAGATAATTTGTCTATTAATCTTCTTTAAAAAGAATCAACTAAAAAGCACTCTCCAGCTAAAAATAAGAATTGTTTTCATGAGTGCAAAAGTTTCTGTTTTTCAGCAAGATCAAATTAACTATCATCGTAGGCTATCCCATAGGTCTTACTTGGCGCAAACACTAATTAAAACACAAAAACACATCTAACCAGATGCTATATGATTTATTCAAAGCAAAACAGGGCCTAAAAAGCAAGGACAAAAATAAAATTGTGTTGCCTCCCAACAAGCGCTATTGTTTAACGCCCCTAGCTAGGCATAAAAACACGAATAGATCTAAGTGTTATCATCTTTGGTATGCAATCCATAAGTGGCTCTCATAATAGATTCATAAGGCAGTTTAATTTTATTTCTTGGAAAGTTTTTCATGCCTTTCCTTAATGGAAATTGAAATCTAATGTTTCCTTCTTTCATATCAATAATTGCACCAATCGTTCAAAGGAAAGGTCTACCAAGAATAATAGGACATGTAGGATTGCAATCTATATCAAGAACAATGAAATCTATGGGCACATAATTACTATTCTCAACAATAAGAACATCATTAATTCTTCCCATAGGTTTCTTAATAGTGGAATCGCAAGATGCAAATTTAAGGAACAATCATCAAATTCACGGAAACCTAACACATCACATAAAATTTTCGGAATCGTGGAAACACTAGCACCCAAATCACACAAAGCATAGCATTCATAATCTTTAATCTTAATATTAATAGTAGGTTCCCACTCATCATAAAGTTTTCTAGGAATAGAAATTTCCAAATTAAGCTTTTCTTCATAAGATTGCATCATAGCATCAACGATATGTTTAGTGAAAGCTTTGTTTTGATTATAAGCATGAGGAGAATTCAACATGGATTGCAACAAGGAAATACAAACTATTAAATAGCAATTATCATAATTAAAGTCCTTGAAATCCAAAATAGTGGGTTCATTGCTATCTAAAGTTTTGACCTCTTCAATCCCACTTTTATCAATTTTTGCATCAAGATCTAAAAACTCGGAATCATTGGGACGCCTTCTAACTGAAGTTGACTCATATCCAGTCCCATCTTTATCAAGATTTACATTACAAAACAAAGATTCAATTGGATTCACATCAATCACTTTTAGATCTTCATCATTATTTTCACGGAAACTAGAAGAACACACTTTTATAAACCAATCTTTCTTAGCACGCATCTTAGTTGTTCTTTCCTTGCATTCATCAATGGAAATTCACATGGCTTTGATAGACTCGTTGATATCATGCTTAGGTGGAATAGATCTAAGTTTCAAATAATCAACATCAAGAGAAATTCTATCCACGTTCCTAGCCAAATCATCAATCTTAAGCAATTTTTCTTCAATCAAAGCATTGAAATTCCTTTGCGAACTAATAAATTCTTTAACACTATTCTGAAATTCAGAGGGCATCTTATTACAATTTCCATAAGAATTGTTGTAGGAATTACTATAATTATTACAGGAATTACTAGGAAACGACCTAGGATTAAAATTACCTCTATACGCGTTGTTACCAAAATTGTTCCTACCAACAAAATTCCCATCCATAGATTCATTATTGTTTTCAATCAAAGTAGACAGAGGCATATCATTAAGTTCAATAGGAGCACTCTTACTAGCAAAAAAAATCATAAGCTCACCCATCTTTCCACTCAAAACATTTATTTCTTCAATTGCATGCACTTTTTTACTAGTGGAAGATCTTTCGGTATGCCATTGAGAATAATTAACCATAATATTATATAGGAGTTTAGTAGCTTCTCCTAAATTAATTTCCATAAAAGTGCCTCCAGCGGCCGAATCTAAAAGATTTCTAGAAGCAAAATTCAATCCGGCATAAATTTTTTGTATAATCATCCACAAATTCAAACCATGAGTAGGGCAATTTCTAAGCATCAATTTCATCCTCTCCCAAGATTTTGCAACATGTTCCTGATCAAGTTTCTTAAAACTCATAATATCGTTCCTAAGGGAGATGATCTTAGCGGGAGGAAAATACTTGGAAATAAAAGCATCTTTACACTTATTCCATGAATCAATACTATTTTTAGGCAAAGATGAAAACCAAGTTTTAGCGCGATCCCTAAGCGAGAACGGAAATAGCTTCAACTTAACAATATCATTATCCACATCTTTTTTCTTTTGCATATCGCACAAATCAACGAAATTATTAAGATGGGATGCGGCATCTCCATTGGGAAGGCCGGAAAATTGATCTTTCATAACAAGATTCAACAAAGCAGTATTAATCTCACAAGATTCCGCATTAGCATCGGCAGCAATCGGAGTACTAATAAAATCATTGTTGTTGGTATTGGAAAAGTCACACAATTTGGTATTATCTTGAGCCATCGTGACAAAGCAAGCAATCCAACACACGAGCACACAAAAAGCAAGCGAAGAAGACGAACGGAAGAGGGGCGAAGAAAAGGCGAATCTTTTCGAAAATCATTTTAGAAGTGGGGGAGAGGAAAACGAGAGGCGAATGGCGAATAATGTAATGCGAGAGATGAGAGTTTATGATGGGTACTTGGTATGTCTTGGCTTGGTGTACGGCAACGGCGCCAGAAATCCTTCTTACTACCTCTTGAGCTTGCGTTGGTTTTTCCCTTGAAGAGGAAAGGGTGATGCAGCAAAGGAGCGTAAGTATTTCCCTCAGTTTTGAGAACCAAGGTATCAATCCAGTAGGAGACTACGCAACAAGCCACCAAATACCCGCACAAACAAACACCAACTTCCAACCAACGCGACAAAGGGGTTGTCAATCCCTTCACGGTTATTCGCAAAGTGAGATCTGTTAGAGATGGATAAACGGTTAAGTAATATTTTTGGTATTTTTGGTTTATGCAATGGAAAGTAAAGATTGCAAAGTAAAGGAATGGCGACAGAAATTGGCAAGGTGGCGGGAAACTAATATGATGTAAAATAGACCGGGGACCATAGGTTTCACTAGAGGCTTCTCTCAAGATAGGAATTATTACGGTGGGTGAACAAATTACTGCCGAGCAATTGATAGAAAAGCGCAAAGTTATGACGATATATAAGGCAATGATCATGAATATAGGCATCACGTCCGTGTCAAGTAGACTGAAATGATTCTGCATCTTCTACTATTACTCCACACATCGACCGACTCCTGCCTGCATCTAGAGTATTAAGTTCATAAGAACAGAGTAACGCATTAAGCAAGATGACATGATGTAGCGGGATTAACTCAAGCAATATGATGAAAAACCCATCTTTTTATCCTCGATGGCAACAACACAATGCGTGCCTTGCCTCCCCTACTGTCACTGGGAAAGGATACCGCAAGATTGAACCCAAAGCTAAGCACTTCTCCCATTGTAAGAAAAACCAATCTAGTTGGCCAAACCAAATCGACAGTTCGAAGAGACTTGCAAAGATATCAAATCATGCATATAAGAATTCAGAGGAGATTCAAATAATATTCATAGATAAACTTATCATAAATCCACAATTCATCGGATCTCGGCAAACACACCGCAAAAGAGTATTACATCGAATAGATCTCCAAGAACATCGAGGAGAACTTTGTATTGAGAATCAAAGAGAGAGAAGAAGCCATCTAGCTACTAGCTATGGACCCGTAGGTCTGAAGTAAACTACTCACGCTTCATCAGAGAGGCAATGGTGTTGATGCAGAAGTCCTCCGTGATCAATTCCCCCTCCGGCAGGATGCTGGAAAAGGCCCCAAGATGGGATCTCACGTGTACAGAAGGTTGCGGCGGTGGAGAAGTGGTTTCGTGGCTCCCCTGGATGTTTTTGGAGTATAAGAGTATATATAGGAGGAAGAATTAGGCCAGGGGAACTACGAGGGCCCCACAAGGTTGGGGGCACGCCCCACCCCTGGGCGCGCCCTCCACCCTTGTGGCCGCCTCGAAGCTTCTCTCACTTGTACTCCAAGTTTCCTGGGTGTCTCTTGGTCCAAGAAAAATCATGGCGAAAGTTTTATTCCATTTGGACTGCGTTTGGTATTCCTTTTCTATGAAACTCTAAAACAAGGGGAAAAAACAAAAACTGGCACTGGGCTCTAGGTTAATAGGTTAGTCCCAAATATCATATAAAATAGCATATTAATGCATATAAAACATCCAAAACAGATAATATAATAGCATGGAACAATCAAAAATTATAGTACGTTGGAGACGTATCAATATGACATGCCTTCCTATTTTTGGTACATGCTACATCTATTTGTTAACCATGTTCTTACATGAAACTACCTCTCTTTTGTATCCTGCATCAATCACTTACGGTGAGACACCTTTATTCATTGCATATTGCATATTATTTCTAGCATGTTGCCATGTATTGCTTCTAATTTGGTCAAATACATTTATTAGGCCACCCTTTTAATTTGGCAGAGTGATATTGGTTTCATCTTTCATATGGTTTCTAGCTTGCATTGCTTCTAACTAGTTCAAACACCTTGTGCTTAGTTTACACTTTATACATCATACATGTCAATATGTCATGTCATCCTGTTTTTCATACATATTCCATCCTCCTATCATGCGGCTGCCTTACATGAAAGTAGTGTTCGTCAGTATCATGCATCAATGAGTTCTGAAGAGCAAATTTTATTCTTTTTTCTTGTGGGTTTGACTTGACAAGGCAAAATCAAAAAAGAGGAAGGAAAAGATTAAGGAAGGCGATGATGGTGGTCCTCTGCAGCAACGTAAACGGAGCATCTGTACGGATTCTCCTCGTACTGCTAGTGCATTACAAGTTCCAAGTCTCCGCTCCCCTACTACACCATCCAAGGTGCTTGCTCTAACTTGGCAGTGTGATATCTGGTTGCATGTTGCATATGGTGTCTGCTTGTATTGCTCCTAATTAGTGTAAACCGCATCTGCTTAGCTTACACATGATACATGTGGATATGACATGCCTTCCTGTTTTTGGCACATACTATATCTGTCTATCACACCATGTTCTTACATGAAACTACTCTTCTTGTGTATCCTGCATCAGTCACTTATGATGGGACACCTTTAAGTTGCAGTGTGATATTGGTTTGCATCTTGAATATGATTTCTAGCATGTAGTGCTTCTAGTTTGATGAACACCACCTATGATGAGACAATTTTAACTTGGCAGAGTGATATTGATTGCACCTTCCATATGGTGTCTAGCTTGCAGTGCTTATAATTTTTTGAAGTGCCTTCTACTTAGTTACCACATCATAGGTGTGAATATGTCAAGCCGTCCAGTTTTTTGTACATACTCCATCCTCGTATCGTGACTTTGTGTCGGGGTTCAAGAACGACACCTATGGGATCACACGGAATCCCTACTACGGTTGGCGGGGTGCGGGGCTGTGTAAAGAGCGGGTTTAGAAGATCAACACAAGGGAATTTTATCCAGGTTCGGGCTGCAAATGATGCGTAATACCCTAGTCCTGCTTTGGTGTATATTTGGTGCTCTTGAGCTCTTGAACTAGCTGCGGTGCATGCCTAGCCCAAAAAGTCTGAATCCTTCCTCCGTACGCCTCGGGCCTCCTTTTATATGTCAAAGGGGTCGCCACAGTGGCACACAGGAGGTGGAAAGTATGTACAGTGTACAAGTCTATCCCTGACATCGCGGGACAAAACGCATTTAATGCACCTCCGACGTGTCCTCTTGCTTTATCGGGGACGGCAAGGAAGCTCGTCTCGTCTGTCGCTGCCTTGCCTCGCTTCGACGCGCGTCCAAGCTGACGAGGCATGCAGCGCCATGCTGGCTGGCTGGCTGTTGCGCTGGTGCGGTGGCAGGATCTTCACGAAGATCCGCATGCCACCACGCAGGTGCTTGCCTGGTTGGCCTAGAAGCTGCATGCTGCCATGTAGGTGTGCGCCTAGTTGGCAGGCTGGTTGCTGCGTTGGAATGGCCATGGGGCAGCGAAACCTTGGCAGGTGCGGGCCTGGTTTTGGCCCCGCAGATGTCCCCAGCAAGGGCCTTGCCGGGGCCTTGGCAAGGGCCTTGCCGGGATCTTGTGGGCGTCCCCGGCAAGGGTCTTGCCGGGGGCCTTCGTCTTCTGGGTCTCATCTAGTCTTGCAGGCCTCTGGTCCTCACAAAGATCTGCATGCCACCATGCAGGCACCTCCCGAGCCTTGGTCCCAATGTTGTCGATGGTGTCGGAACTCTCAGGTTCAAGGGTGACGGTCTTGCTGGTGTTGGGTAAGTTGCCCCGGCAAGGCTCTTGCCGGGGTAGCGTTGGTCGTCCCTGGCAAGGCTCTTGCCGGGGGAAACCCACCTTGCCCCTTCGCTCTTTGCGCCTCTGGTTTCAGCGCTGCTCTGGTAGTCTTGTATCTTTGCTTCCTCTGCCCCGCCAAGTGCGGCCGTAGGTGTGGCTACAACTGCCCGTGCACAAGTAAAGGGGTATAGAAGGCCCCTACTTTTGTACACTGACAGGAGCCCCCGGGCCTGGGCCACATATAAGCGCAGAGCGTTGTTGGGTCAGGCCCAGAACGGTGCGCGGGCACGCGTGGCAAGGTCTTGACTGTGGTGATCCCTTCGCCAGTTGCGCTTCCCCACGACCCGTATTGAGTGCGTGACGTGGGGGTCGTGCGTGGGGCTGTCGCAGCGTGCTTGCGTCACCCCGCGTAAAATAGTAAAGAGGCGGTCCACGTCCCCCCATAAAAACAGAGGAAGCCGCAGGGGCGCGACTCATTTACTAAGTGGACTTAGGTCGTGGCCATCATGGCGCCCGCACCCCATGATCACAGGGCGCGAAATGGCCGTTCCACTTGCCATCTGAATCCAGGCTCGCCCGCCACGTGTCCCCCATGCCTCGGGGAGGGTAGGTGGTGGACACGGAGGGTACGGGCTTTAATGTCGAGGCAGGGGCACGGGCGCCGCTGATTGGAGCAGCGGGTCGGTCCTGACTCCTCGTGCCCCTGGCGGCTGGATTGGTTGATTGGGGCGGCCACCCTCAGGCTCGCTCGGTCCCGTCCCCCTATAAAAAGGGGAGAGGGGCAGCGTCTTTCACATTCGTCTTCTTCCAGTTTGATCCCTTCCCTTCCTTTGCCATGGCGAGAGGGCGTGGTCGTGGCCGTCCTTCCACGGAGGCGACTAGGTCTTCCTCCCGCCAGAGAGCCGCGACAATTAAGAAAGAGCCAGACGCCCAAGGTGAAGGCCACGCTCGGGGCGGAGGCGCCGGACGGGGCCGCAGTTGGCAAGGCGGTCGAGGCAGAGGTGGGCGCGGAAGGGGGACACCCGCGTCGTCACCATCTCCGCCACCATCTCCTCCTGCCTCGTCGAGCGGCCATGTCAGGGACACGGCGCTGGAGTTTATCCTGCAGTTGCGTGAGTCTCCGCGTAGCTGCCTTCGCCTTCCCGAGGCGTTCGCGAGGGTGCTGGAGATCGACCAGCCGCCGAGGCTGAGGCTTCACATGAAGGGGGGTTGCAACGGCGACATGTGGGTGAATACAAGGTTCCCCGTCCCTCATGTGATGCTCCCTTGTCGGGGTTGGAAAACCTTCGCACGTGCCCATTACTTGATGAAGGGGCATGTTCTCTGCTTCAAGTTAGTGGAGAGCGACCTGCTCTCCGTCAAGGTCTTTGGGAGCTCAGGACACAGGTTAGGGTGCTGCGCGGAGAGCTCGACCGACGATGATAGCTCCTCCTCAAGCGACGGTGATGAGGAGGGGACCGGTGGGGAGTGATAACCCACAAGTATAGGGGATCAATTGTAGCCTCTTTCGATAAGTAAGAGTGTCGAACCCAACGAGGTGCTAAAGGTAGATCAAATATTCCCTCAAGTTCTATCGACCACTGATGACCCACGAGTATAGGGGATCTATCGTAGTCCTTTCGATAAGTAAGAGTGTCGAACCCAACGAGGAGCAGAAGGAAATGATAAGCGGTTTTCAGCAAGGTATTCTCTGCAAGCACTGAAATTATAGGTAACAGATAGTTTTATGATAGGATAATTGGTAACGAGCAACAAGTAACAAAAGTAAATAAAGTGCAGCAAGGTGGACCAATCCTTTTTGTAGCAAAGGACAAGCCTGGACAAACTCTTATATAGAGAAAAGCGCTCCCGAGGACACATGGGAATTATCGTCAAGCTAGTTTTCATCACGTTCATATGATTCGCGTTCGGTACTTTGATAATTTGATATGTGGGTGGACCGGTGCTTGGGTGCTGTCCTTACTTGGACAAGCATCCCACTTATGATTAACCCCTATTGCAAGCATCCGCAACTACAAAAGAAGTATTAAGGTAAACCTAACCATAGCATGAAACATGTGGATCCAAATCAGCCCCTTACGAAGCAACGCATAAACTAGGGTTTAAGCTTCTGTCACTCTAGCAGCCCATACTATTTATTACTTCCCAATGCCTTCCTCTAGGCCCAAATAATGGTGAAGTGTCATGTAGTCGACGTTCACATAACACCACTAGAGGAGAGACAACATACATCTCATCAAAATATCGAACGAATACCAAATTCACATGACTACTAATAGCAAGACTTCTCCCATGTCCTCAGGAACAAACGTAACTACTCACAAAGCATATTCATGTTCATAATCAGAGGAGTATTAATATGCATATAGGATCTGAACATATGATCTTCCACCAAATAAACCAACTAGCATCAACTACAAGGAGTAATCAACACTACTAGCAACCTACAGGTACCAATCCCAGACTTAGAGACAAGAATTGGATACAAGAGATGAACTAGGGTTTGAGAGGAGATGGTGCTAGTGAAGATGTTGATGGGGATTGCCCTCTCCCGATGAGAGGAGCGTTGGTGATGACGATGGCGATGATTTCCCCCTCCCGGAGGGAAGTGTCCCCAGCAGAACAGCTCTGCCGGGGCCCTAGATTGGTTCCGCCAAGGTTCCACCTCGTGGCGGCGGAGTCTCGTCCCGAAAGCTTTCTTATGATTTTTCTTCGGACGAAAGACTTCATATAGCAGAAGATGGGCACCGGAGGGCCAACAGGGGGCCCACGAGGTAGGGGGCGCGCCCAGGGGGGTAGGGCGCGCCCCCCACCCTCGTGGCCAGGGTGTGGGCCCCCTCTGGTATTACTTCCGCTCAGTATTTTTTATTATTTCCAAAAATAACTTTTGTGGAGTTTCAGGACTTTTGGAGTTGTGCAAAATAGGTCTATAATATTTGCTCCTTTTCCAGCCCAGAATTCAGCTGCCGGCATTCTCCCTCCTTATGTAAACCTTGTAAAATAAGAGAGAATAGCCATAAGTATTGTGACATAATGTGTAATAACAGCCCATAATGCAATAAATATCGATATAAAAGCATGATGCAAAATGGACGTATCAACTCCCCCAAGCTTAGACCTCGCTTGTCCTCAAGCGGAAGCCGATAACGATAAATATGTCCATATGTTTAGAGGTAGAGGTGTCGATAAAATAAAATACGGACATGAGGGCATCATGATTGTTCTCATAACAACAACATATATGGATAACGTCATATGATTTCTTATTCTCAAGTAATAATCTATTCACAATGCAAAGTATGAATCAGAAACTTTATTGAGAACTAACAAACTATAATCTCAGTCATTGAGGCAATTGCAATCTATCATAACATCAGAAAAAGTCTATGTCAGAGCTTTTTAGCAAGTCCACATACTCAACTATCATTTAGTCTTTCATAATTGCTAACACTCACGCAATACTTGAGGTTACGGAGTTTTAATCGGACGCAGAGAAAGATAGGGGCTTATAGTTTCGCCACCCAACCTTTTACTTCAAGGGTAATGTCAACAATAATAATTCATGCTAACTTACATCCAATTAGATATATATGTCTGGATCTTTCCAACACACTGTGCTTGCCAAAGGATAAAATGTAAAAAGGAAAGGTGAAGATCACCATGACTCTTGCATAAGGTAGAAGGTAATAATAAAAGATAGGCCCTTCGCAGAGGGAAGCAGAGGTTGCCATGCGCTTTCAGGGTTGGATGCACAAAATCTTAATGCGAAAGAACGTCACTTTATATTGCCACTTGTGATATGAACCTTTATTATGCAGTCTGTCGCTTTTATTTCTTCCACATCACAATATCGTATAAAGCTTATTTCCTCCACACCAATCAATCATACATATTTAGAGAGAGATTTTTATTGCTTGCACCGATGACAACTTACTTGAAGGATCTTACTCAATCCATAGGTAGATATGGTGGACTCTCATGGCAAAACTGGGTTTAAGGGTTTTTGGAAGCACAAGTAGTATCTCTACTTGGTGCAAAGAATTTGGCTAGCATGAGGGAGAAAGGCAAGCTCAACATGTTGGATGATCCATGACAATATACTTTATCTCAGATATAAGAAAACATAACCCATTACGTTGTCTTCCTTGTCCAACATCAACTTTTTAGCATATCATATTTTAATGAGTGCTCACAATCATAAAAGATGTCCAAGATAGTATATTTATATGTGAAACCTCTCTTTCTTTATTACTTCCTATTAATTGCAACGATGACCAAAACTATGTTTGTCAACTCTCAACAACTTTTAATCATCATACTCTTTCTATGTGATGTCATTACTCTCCATAAGATCAATATGATCTCTTTGTTTCTTTTTATTCTTTTCTCTTTTCTTTTATTCACTCAAGATCATAGCAAGATAATCAAGCCCTTGACTCAACACTAATCTTTATTATATATAGCTCACGGACTCGATTACATAGAGGGATCATAAAGCAAAACTTAAAACTAGATCATACTAAAAACTTTATTCTACTAAAACAAGATATTACTAAAAGGATCGAACTAAGAAAAACGGTAAAGATAGGAGATGTGGTGGTGATACGATACCGGGGCACCTCCCCCAAGCTTGGCAGTTCCAAAGGGGAGTGCCCATACCCATATGACTATGTCTCCTTTGCTGGTGAAGAAGGTGGAGGTGATGATGGATAGTCGCACATCGAGCATAAGAGGTCCTCCAACTTGCGGATAATGCCCTTGAGTGCAACGATATGCTCCTTCAACAAAATATTTTCACATGTGAGATACTTCTTTTGTATACGAGCTAACTCAATCATCTTGAAAGCTTTGATCTCAGTTGGGGTAAGAAGATTGCGATCAAGTTGAAGGTTGTCTTCAGGAGCTTGGTCCTCCGTGGCCTTCTTGATCCCTTCATCCTTGTTGATCTCCATGGGTTCTTCCCTCTTCAGCTCTATCTTCATTAGCAAAGCATCGTTGTCACCAATGTTGGAGGAGGGGGACGACATGATGCCTGGCCTTGACAACCCTGACAGAAAACAGCTCGAAACAAGAACAGAGGACAATTGCGTGATACAGGAGTCAAAACCTTCGGGAGATTATATAATGAATTTTTACCGACCAAAATACGTATCATGCAAGAAAACGGAGTCCGGAGAGCGCACGAGGTGCCCACGAGGCAGGGGGCGCGCCCAGTAGGGTAGGGCGCGCCCTCCACCCTCGTGGAGGCCTCGTGTCCTTCCCGGACTGCTTCTTATTTTTCTATTTTTCTAAATATTCTAAAACGAAGAAAATTTGCCATTAGAACTGTTTTGGAGTCGGTTTACTTACCGTACCACATACCTATTCCTTCTCGGAGTCTGAAACATTCCGGAAAGTGTCCCTTATGTATTCCTCCGGGGTTACGGTTTCAATAACATTAGTTTTGACATTTATAGGATTACCTGAGATGTAATGTTTGATTCTTTGACCGTTCACCACCTTCGGATTTTTGCCTTCGAAGTTATTGATTTTTATGGCACCGGAACGATAGACCTCCTCGGTAACGTACGGACCTTCCCATTTAGAGAGAAGTTTTACTGCAAAAAATCTTAAACGAGAGTTGTATAGCAATACATAATCACCTACATTAAACTCACGCTTTTGTATTCTTTTGTCATGCCATCTTTTAACTTTTTCTTTAAACAACTTGGCATTCTCATAGGCTTGGGTTCTCCATTCATCAAGTGAGCTAATGTCAAATAACCTCTTTCACCGGCAAGTTTGAAATCATAATTGAGTTCTTTAATAGCCCAATAAGCCTTATGTTCTAGTTCGAGAGGTAAGTGACATGCTTTTCCATAAACCATTTTATACGGAGACATACCCATAGGATTTTTGTATGCAGTTCTATAGGCCCATAATGCATCATCAAGTTTCTTGGACCAATTCTTTCTAGATCTATTAACAATCTTTTGCAAAATTAATTTGAGCTCTCTGTTGCTCAATTCTACTTGACCACTAGACTGCGGGTGATAAGGAGATGCAATTCTATGATTAACATCATACTTAGCAAGCATTTTACGGAAAGCACCATGAATAAAATGTGAACCACCATCAGTCATTAAATACCTAGGGACTCCAAACCTCGGAAAAATAACTTCTTTAAGCATTTTAATAGAAGTGTTATGATCAACACTACTAGTTGGAATAGCTTCTACCCACTTAGTAACGTAATCAACAGCAACTAAAATATGTGTGTATCCATTAGAGGCAGGAAAAGGTCCCATATAATCAAAGCCCCAAACATCAAATGGTTCAATAACAAGTGAATAATTCATAGGCATTTCTTGACGTCTACTAATATTACCAATTCTTTGACATTCATCACAAGATAAAACAAACTTATGGGCATCCTTGAAGAGAGTAGGCCAATAAAAACTGGATTGCAATACCTTATGTGCAGTTCTATCTCCAACGTGGTGTCCTCCATAAGCCTAGGAATGACACTTGTGTAGGATCTGTTCATGTTCATGCTCAGGTACACAACGTCTAATAACACCATCTACTCCTTCTTTAGAAAGATGTGGGTCATTCCAAAATTAATGTCTCAAATCATAGAAAAACTTTTTCTTTTGCTGGTATGTGAAACTAGGTGGTATAAATTTAGCAACGATGTAATTAGCATAATCAGCATACCATGGAGCAGTACGAGAAGCATTTATGACATTTAATTGCTCATCAGGAAAGCTATCATCAATAGGTAGTGGGTCATCAAGAACATTTTCTAACCTAGACAAGTTATCTGCAACGGGGTTCTCAGCTCCCTTTCTATCAATAATATGCAAATCAAATTCTTGTAGCAAGAGAACCCATCTAATAAGTCTAGGTTTAGCATCTTTCTTTTCCATAAGATATTTAATAGCAGCATGATCAGTGTGAATAGTTACTTTAGAATCAACAATATAAGGTCTGAACTTATCACAAGCAAATACAACTGCTAAGAATTCTTTTTCAGTAGTAGCATAATTTATCTGGGCATTGTCTAGAGTTTTACTAGCATATTGAATAACATTTAATTTCTTATCAACTCTTTGCCCTAGAACAACACCTATAGCATAATCACTAGCACCACACATGATTTCAAAAGGTAAATTCCAATCAGGTGGCTGAACAATAGGTGCAGAGATCAATGCTTTCTTAAGTATTTCAAATGCTTCTACGCAATCATCATCAAAGACAAATGGTATATCTTTTTGTAACAAATTAGTCAGAGGCCGAGAAATTTTTGAGAAGTCCTTAATGAACCTCCTATAAAAACCGGCATGACCAAGGAAACTTCTTATACCTTTGATGTCCTTGGGACACGACATCTTTTCAATAGCATCAACCTTGGCTTTATCAACTTCAATACCTCGTTCAGAAATTTTATGCCCCAAGAAAATACCTTCATTAACCATAAAGTGGCACTTTTCCCAATTCAAGACAAGATTAGTTTCTTCACATCTCTGCAAAACTCGATCTAGGTTGCTCAAGCAATCATCAAAAGAGGATCCATAGACGGATAAATCGTCCATGAAAACCTCACAAATCTTTTCACAAAAGTCAGAGAATATAGCCATCATGCATCTTTGAAAGGTAGCAGGTGCATTACATAAACCAAAAGGCATACGTCTATAAGCAAAAGTATCGAAAGGGCAAGTAAAAGTGGTCTTTGATTGACCATCGGCTGACACAGGTATTTGAGAGAAACCAGAATAACCATCTAGAAAGCAAAAATGTGTATGTTTGGATAATCTTTCTAGCATTTGATCAATAAAAGGTGAGGGGTAATGATCTTTTTTAGTAGCCTTATTTAATTTGCGGAAATCAATTACCATCCTATAACCTGTAATAATTCTTTGCCACGACGGTAATACCTCCCTTCTTAGGGACACAATGGACAGGACTTACCCACTGACTATCAGCAACGGGATAAATTATACCTGCCTCAAGGAGCTTTAGTATTTCCTTTCTTACCACTTCTTTCATCTTAGGATTCAGCCGCCGTTGATGATCACGAACTGGTTTGGCATCTTTCTCCAAATTTATTTTATGTTGACATAGAGTGGGACTAATGCCCTTAAGATCATCAAGAGTATATCCAATAGCAGCGCGGTGCTTCTTCAGAGTTTTCAATAATCTCTCTTCTTCATGCTCTGAAAGGTTATCACTAATAATAACAGGATATATCTTTTTCTCATCAAGATAAGCATATTTAAGAGTATCAGGTAACGGTTTAAGCTCAAACACGGGATCACCCTTGGGTCGAGGAGGATCCCCTAGGATTTCAACAGGCAAATTGTGTTTCAGGATGGGTTCCTGTTTAAAGAATACTTCATCTATTTCCCTTCTTTCATTCATAAACATATCATTTTCATGGTCTAGCAAATATTGTTCCAAAGGATCATTAGGAGGTACGGCAATATAAGCAAGACCAATAATTTCATCTTTACTAGGCAATTCCTCTTCACGGTGTTGTCTACGAAATTTAGAGAAATTAAACTCATGAGACATATCACCCAAACCAATAGTAACAACATCCCTTTCGCAGTCTATCTTAGCATTAACAGTGTTCAAGAAGGGTCTACCAAATATAATGGGGCAAAAGCTATCTTGTGGGGAACCGAGAACAAGAAAATCAGCAGGATATTTAGTTTTCCCACACAAGACTTCAACATCTCTAACAATTCCAATGGGTGATATGGTATCTCTATTGGCAAGCTTAATGGTAACATCAATATCTTCTATCTCAGCAGGTGCAATATCAGGCATAATTTCTTTGTATAAGTCATGAGGTATAGCACTAGCACTGGCACCCATGTCACATAAGCCATGATAACAATGATCTCCTATTTTAACAGAAATAACAGGCAAGCCTACCACAGGTCTATGTTTATCTTTAGCACAAGGTTTGGCAATTCTAGCAGTTTCATCACGGAAATGAATAACATGCCCATCAATATTATCAGACAAGAGATCTTTAACAATAGCAATATTAGGTTCAACTTTAACTTGCTCAGGAGGTGTATAGGTTCTAATATTGCTTTTACAAACCACAGTTGAAGCTTTAGCATGATCTTTCATCCTAACAGGGAAAGGTGGTTTCTCAACATAAGCAGTAGGAACAATAGGATCATTATAAGTGATAATCTTTTCTTCAACTTTAATAGGTGCAGCTACCTTTACTTCTATTGGAGGATGATACTTAAACCACTTCTCCTTAGGGAGATCAACATGAGCAGCAAAAGATTCACAGAAAGAAGCTACTATCTCAGAGTCAAGTCCATATTTAGTGCTAAATTTACGGAAAACATCAGTATCCATAAAAGATCTAATACAATCAAACTTAGGTGTCATACCTGACTCCTTACCTTCGTCGAGATCCCAATCTTCAGAGTTGCGTTTAATTCTTTCCAATAAGTCTCATTTGAATTCAATAGTCTTCATCATAAAAGAGCCAGCACAAGAAGTATCGAGCATGGTGTGATTGTTATCAGAAAGCCGAGCATAAAAACTTTGAATAATTATTTCTCTTGGGAGCTCATGATTGGGGCATGAATATAACATTGATTTAAGCCTCCCCCAAGCTTGAGCGATGCTTTCTCCTTCGCGAGGCCAAAAATTATATATATAATTGTGATCACGATGAACAAGATGCATAGGATAAAACTTCTGATGAAATTCCAATTTCAATCGTTTGTAGTTCCATGATCCCATATCATCACATAGCCTATACCATGTCAATGCATCTCCCTTCAAAGATAAAGGGAAGACCTTCTTCTTAATAACATCATCGGGCACACCTGCAAGCCTAAATAATCCACAAACTTCATCCACATATATTAGGTACTCATCAGGATGCATTGTTCCGTCTCCTACAAAAGGATTAGCTAGCAGTTTTTCTAACATACCCGAAGGAATTTCGAAGTAGACATTTTCATTTTCAGTAGGTTCAGTAGGTTGAAGAGCAACTCTTTGCTCTACTGGTCGGGGTGAAGATACCCCAAACCAGCCCCTCAGAGGATTACTTTCCATAGTAACGAGTGACAGTAAATTTCAGCACACTATATAAATTTTTCCTTACCAAATTCCACCTACCAAAGGCGCTTCACTCCCCGGCAACGGCGCCAGAAAAGAGTCTTGATGACCCACAAGTATATAGGATCTGTCGTAGTCCTTTCGATAAGTAAGAGTGTCGAACCCAACAAGGAGCAGAAGGAAATGATAAGCGGTTTTCAGCAAGGTATTCACTGCAAGCACTGAAATTATAGGTACAGATAGTTTTGTGATAGGATAATTGGTAACGAGCAACAAGTAACAAAATTAAATAAAGTGCAGCAAGGTGGCCCAATCCTTTTTGTAGCAAAGGACAAGCCTGGACAAACTCTTATATAGAGAAAAGCGCTCCCGAGGACACATGGGAATTATCGTCAAGCTAGTTTTCATCACGTTCATATGATTCGCGTTCGGTACTTTGATAATTTGATATGTGGGTGGACCGGTGCTTGGGTGCTGTCCTTACTTGGACAAGCATCCCACTTATGATTAACCCCTATTGCAAGCATCCGCAACTACAAAAGAAGTATTAAGGTAAACCTAACCATAGCATGAAACATGTGGATCCAAATCAGCCCCTTACGAAGCAACGCATAAACTAGGGTTTAAGCTTCTGTCACTCTAGCAGCCCATACTATTTATTACTTCCCAATGCCTTCCTCTAGGCCCAAATAATGGTGAAGTGTCATGTAGTCGACGTTCACATAACACCACTAGAGGAGAGACAACATACATCTCATCAAAATATCGAACGAATACCAAATTCACATGACTACTAATAGCAAGACTTCTCCCATGTCCTCAGGAACAAACGTAACTACTCACAAAGCATATTCATGTTCATAATCAGAGGAGTATTAATATGCATATAGGATCTGAACATATGATCTTCCACCAAATAAACCAACTAGCATCAACTACAAGGAGTAATCAACACTACTAGCAACCTATAGGTACCAATCCCAGACTTAGAGACAAGAATTGGATACAAGAGATGAACTAGGGTTTGAGAGGAGATGGTGCTAGTGAAGATGTTGATGGGGATTGCCCTCTCCCGATGAGAGGAGCGTTGGTGATGACGATGGCGATGATTTCCCCCTCCCGGAGGGAAGTGTCCCCAGCAGAACAGCTCTACCGGAGCCCTAGATTGGTTCCGCCAAGGTTCCGCCTCGTGGCGGTGGAGTCTCGTCCCGAAAGCTTTCTTATGATTTTTCTTCGGACGAAAGACTTCATATAGCAGAAGATGGGCACTGGAGGGCCAACAGGGGGCCCACGAGGCAGGGGGCGCGCCCAGGGGGGTAGGGCGCGCCCCCCACCCTCGTGGCCAGGGTGTGGGCCCCCTCTGGTATTACTTCCGCTCAGTATTTTTTATTATTTCCAAAAATAACTTTCGTGGAGTTTCAGGACTTTTGGAGTTGTGCAGAATAGGTCTCTAATATTTGCTCCTTTTCCAGCCCAGAATTCCAGCTGCCGGCATTCTCCCTCCTTATGTAAACCTTGTAAAATAAGACAGAATAGGCATAAGTATTGTGACATAATGTGTAATAACAGCCCATAATGCAATAAATATCGATATAAAAGCATGATGCAAAATGGACGTATCAACCACCGATGCAACTCTACGCACGCTTGACGTTCGCTTTACCTAGAACAAGTATAAAACTAGAAGTACTTTGTAGGTGTTGTTGGATAGGTTTGCAAGAATATAAAGAGCATGTAAATAAAAACTAGGGGCTGTTTAGATAAAGAAGCAATAAAGTTAGTATAGCGAATGTGGAAAAGTGGTGGTAGGAGTTGCGAAATTGTCCCTAAGCAATTGACTACTTTACTAGACCGATAGCAAGTTTTATGTGGGAGAGGCCACTGCTAGCATGTCATCCCTGACTTGGAATTCTGTGCACTTATGATTGGAACTATTAGCAAGCATCCGAAACTACTAATGTTCATTAAGGTAAAACCCAACCATAGCATTAAGATATATTGGTCCCCCTTCAGTCCCGTATGCATCAATTTCTATGCTAGGCTGAAGCTTCTGTCACTCTTGCCCTCCAATACATAGTCCTATCAACATACAACTAACCCTATGGTGTGATCCACGCGCGTGCTCATATGATGGGCACCAAAGGACAACAACATAACCACAAGCAACTTAAACCAATCATAGCAATTCACCAATTACCGATAGGACAACGAAAATCTACTCAGACATCATAGGATGGCAACACATCATTGGATAATAATATGAAGCATAAAGCACCATGTTCAAGTAGAGGGTACAGCGGGTTGCGGGAGAGTGGAACACTGTAGATAGATGGGGGAAGGTGATGAGGATGTTGGTGAAGATGACGGAGGTGTTGGTGTAGATTGCGGTGACGATGATGGCCCCGGCGGCGTTCCGGCGCCACCGGAAGAGAAGGGGAGAGAGCCCCCCTTCTTCTTCTTCCTTGACCTTCTCCCTAGATGGGAGAAGGGTTTCCCCTCTATTCCTTGTCTTCCATGGCATGGGAGGGGCAAGAGCCCCTCCGAGATTGGATCTGTCTCTTTGTCTCTCTCTGTTTCTGCGTTCCTGATTCTGCCATTTTACCATTTCTTATATTCCCGGAGATCCGTAACTTCGATTGGGCTGAAATTTGGACACGATTTTTATCCGGATATTGGCTTTCTTGCGGCAAAAGAAGGGCACCAACCGCCTTATGGAGTGTCCACAAGGGCCCAGGGCGTGCCCCCTGCCTCGTGGCCCCCTCGGGCATCGTCTCGCGTTGATTCCACTTCCCAAAATTCACATATATTCCAAAAAAATCTTCGTTAGTTTTTATCCCATTTTGACTCTGTTTGATATGGATTTTCTGCGAAACAAAAAACATGCAACAAACAGGAACTGGCACTGGGCACTGGATCAATATGTTAGTCCCAAAAATAGTATAAAAAGTTGCCAAAAGTATGTAAAAGTTGTAGAATATTGGCATGGAACAATCAAAAATTATAGATACGACGGGGACGTATCAGCATCCCCAAGCTTAATTCCTGCTCGTCCTCGAGTAGGTAAATGATAAAAAAGATAATTTTTGATGTGGAATGCTACCTAGCATAAACTTGATCATATATCTAATCATGGCATGAATATTAATACATAAGTGATTCAAAGCAATAGTCTATAATTTGACATAAAGACATCAATACTCAGGCATCCCAACAAACAATCATGTCTTTCAAAATATCAACGATAAAGAAAGCTATCCCTACAAAATCATATAATCTTGTCATGCTCTGTCTTCTTAACACAAAGTATTTATCATGCACAACCCCGATGACAAGCCGAGCAATTGGTTCATACTTTTTAACGCGCTTCAGCTTTTTCAACCCTCACGCAATACATGAGAGCAAGCCATGGATATAGCACTACAGGTGGAATAGAGTATGATGATAGGGGTAAATATAAAGAAGACAAAAAAGGAGGAAGTCTCACATCGACGCGGCTAATCAACGGGCTATGGAGATGCCCATCAATTGATGTCAATGCGAGGAGTAGGGATTGCCATGCAACGGATGCACTAGAGCTATAAGTGTATGAAAGCTCAAACTGAAACTAAGTGGGTGTGCATCCAACTTGCTTGCTCATGAAGACCTCGGGCATTTGAGGAAGCCCATCATTGGAATATACAAGCCAAGTTCTATAATGAAAAATTCCCACTAGTATATGAAAGTGATAACTCAAGAGAGTCTCTATATGAAGAACATGGTGCTACTTTGAAGCACAAGTGTGGTAAAAGGATAGTAGCATTGCTCCTTCTCTCTTTTTCTCTCATTTTTTTGTTTTTTTGGTGGGCTTCTTTGGCCTCTTTTATTTTTTTTGTGGGCTTCTTTGGCCTCTTTTTTTAAAAGTCCGGAGTCTCATCCCGACCTGCGGGGGAATCATAGTCTCCATCATCCTTTCCTCATTGAGGAAATGCTCTAATAATGATGATCATCACACTTTTATTTACTTACAACTCGATATTACAACTCGATATATAGAACAAAAATATGACTCTATATGAATGCCTCCGGCGGTGTACCGGGATGTGCAATGATCTAGCATAGCAATGACATCAAAAAACAGACAAGCCATGAAAATATCATGCTAGCTATCTTACGATCATGCAAAGCAATATGACAATGAATGCTCAAGTCATGTATATGATGATGATGGAAGTTGCATGGCAATATATCTCGGAATGGCTATGGAAATGCCATGATAGGTAGGTATGGTGGCTGTTTTGAGGAAGATATAAGGAGGCTTATGTGTGATAGAGCGTATCATATCAGAGCGTATCATATCATGGGGTTTGGATACACCGGCGAAGTTTGCACCAACTCTCGAGGTGAGAAAGGGTAATGCACGGTACCGAAGAGGCTAGCAATGATGGAAGGGTGAGAGTGCGTATAATCCATGGACTCAACATTAGTCATAAAGAACTCACATACTTATTGCAAAAATCTATTAGTCATCAAAACAAAGTACTACGCGCATGCTCCTAGGGGGATAGATTGGTAGGAAAAGACCATCGCTCGTCCCCGACCGCCACTCATAAGGAAGACAATCAATAAATACCTCATGCTCCAACTTCATTACATAACGGTTCACCATACGTGCATGCTCGGGAATCACAAACTTCAACACAAGTATTTCTACAATCCACAACTACCCACTAGCATGACTCTAATATCACCATCTTTATATCGCAAAACTATTGCAAGGAATCAAACATATCATATTCAGTGATCTACAAGTTTTATGTAGGATTTTATGACTAACCATGTGAATGACCAATTCCTGTCATCTTTTTAAATAGATATAAGTGAAGCAAGAGAGTTTAATTCTTTCTACAAAAGATATGCCCACGCTCTAACAAATATAAGTGAAGCAAAAGAGCATTCTACAAATGGTGGTTTTCTATGTGAAGAGAAACAGGCAATCCAAACTTCAAATGATATAAGTGAAGCACATAAAGCATTCTATAAAGCCATACTCAAAAGATATAAGTGAAGTGCAAAGAGCATTCTATAAATCAACCATGGACTATCTCATACCAGCATGGTGCATCAAAAAAAAGTGAAAACTAAATGCAAAAGATGCTCCAAGATTTGCACATATCACATGAACGAAACGAATCCGAAAACATACTGATACTTGTTGAAGAAAGATGGGATGCCTTCCAGGGCATCCCCAAGCTTAGACGCTTGAGTATCCTTGAATATTCACTTGGGATGCCTTGGTCATCCCGAAGCTTGAGCTCTTGCCTCTCCTCCCTATCCTCATATCGAGACATCCTCGATCTTCGAACACTTCATCCACACAAAACTCAACAGAAAGCTCGGTAAGATCCGATAGTATAATAAATCAAATCACTACTCTATGTATTGTTGCAAACCAATTCATATTTTGTTTTTGCATTGTAGCACTACAAAAAAAAGACACATCCGTGACATTTTGGGCCGAACGAATTTTTTTCTGTCATACATATGGCACTTCTATGACGATAATTGTGACAAAATCCGGTATCATCATAGATGTGGTGGGCTCCTACTTCTATGACAAAAAATCATGACAGAAAATGGGCTTTTCGTCCTGGGCGGGCCGGAGACGCAGCTGCATGACATTCTTTGGGCCGTCCATGACGGAAAAAACCATGGTAGAAGCGAGGGCGAGGAAAATTTCGGGGAGTTCCCGGTTGCGGGGGGAGGTCGGGGGCCGAGCGATGCATGTTTCTCTCGTACACGTACGCGCGTGTGTGTGAGGCGTTGGCTCTAACTGAACCCGAGCGAGACGTTGGGCTCTAACTGAACCCGAGCGATTGCACTGCAGGCTACGCGTTACTGAACCCCAGCGATCGATCGATGGCTGTTAACCGAACCCGATCGAGCGATTCCTTCGCTACTGCTGCTAACTAAAGCCGATCGATGCTGCCTCTGGGATGAACAGTGAGCGTTGCGGGGGGGTGGATGAACAGTGAGCGGTGGTGTTGCCTCTAGATGAACAGGACCCCGTGGTGTGGTGGAGGGCTGGATAAACAGTAGACGGTGGAGGCGTTCCCGTGGAGGGGTGGTTGAACAGGACCCCGTGGTGTGGAGGGCTGGATGAACAGTAGACGGTGGAGGGGTGCCCGTGGAGGGGTGGTTGAACAGTAGCCGGTGGAGTAGCGCGCGGTGGAGGCTGGATGAACAGGAGCCCGTGGAGGCTGGAGGAGGTCGACGGTGGAGATGAACAGTATCTCGTGGAGTCCCGTTTTGCGGTACGCCACACCCCTCCCGATGAACAGGACCCCTGTTTCGACCGTAGGAGGCCCGTTTCGTCCGTTTTGCGGTACGCCACCCTCCCGATCAACAGGACCCCCGTTTCGACCGTAGGAGGTCTGTTTCGTTCGTTTTGCGGTACGCCACACCCCTCCCGATCAACAGGACCCCCGTTTCGACCGTAGGAGGTCCGTTTCCTCCGTTTTGCGGTACGCCAGACCCCTCCCGATCAACAGGACCCCGTTCCGAGCGTAGGAGGTCTGTTTCCTCCGTTGTGCGGTACGTCAGGCCTCGTTTCCATCGCCTGTTCCGTCCAAGCCCTCCCAATGAACACGACCACGCATTCCGTTCCGACCCAGCCGGTTGGCTCCCACGCGTTCCATTGCCTCCCGATGAACACGACGCATTTTGTTGCCTCCCCATGAACACGACGCATTCCGTTGCCTCCCCATGAACACGACGACGACGCTGTTTCTCCGTTCCGACCTAGCCATGTACACGAGCCCTGGAAGTACGTATGTGCGAGTAGGCGTTCGAGACCCCGCCTGCATGTACACATACGTGGCCGTATTTTCTTTCTTGCACCCTGGCCGTTGTATGTATGTGTACATGCTACGTACGCGCCTCTACTACGACACGTACGCGCCTCTACTACGACACGTGCGCGCCTCTACATCCACCAGTATATATGTACGTACACGTTCGCGACTAGAATGACAACGCTACGTATGCTTCGACCAGGTGGGTCCCGACTGTCAGGCACTTCCTTGTGTGCGAAGATGTAGCTGGTGGGTCCCAGCAGTCAGGGGGCGAATCGTTTTTTTTTTGCCCGGACGCACTTCCTTGCGTGCAAAGATGTAGCTGGTGGGTCCCAGCAGTCAGGGGCAAATGTTTTTTTCGTGAAATACGGTGGCCTGTCCGGTGGGTCCCCGCTGTCAGATGGAGGAATAATTATTTTGCACGTAATAAGGAGGCACTTCCTTGCTGCGGCCGTGGACCCAGCTGTCAGCCTCTCCACGTACAGTCCACGTCCGATGGAAGCCGTTCCTTGACCATGTTGACCACGCCGCGCCGACAGCACCAGGGTGGTGGACGACGGCGAGGCCTAGGAAGGGGACAACGCGGAGCCGGGGAAGACGCGGCAGTGGATGCCCACGCGTAGAGGAGTACGAGGGTTCACTGGTTCGCTGCGGTGTGAGGCTGCCGTCGTCGCAGAATAACAGGGGGTGTGGGTGAGTAGAGGGATGGCCTGGCAGCGGTGGGAGTAGTAGGGGGCAGTGAGGCCTCCGCCGCATCGCAGCCGGCCACGAGAGGCAGGAGCACGAGGCACGACCGGCCCTGGTTTGGGCGGCCGGAGCAAGAAGACCAGAGGTTGAAGAAGCACTACGGCCGTTGGATGGACATCGTACGGTCACTGGAGCTAAAATCGTGCATATTTACTAAGTTGACAAAGCCCTCCGTCCCCGTCAACTTAGTAGGCCCACAAGTCAGCCTGCCACTATACTGGGTCCCAGCTAACACGGGGAGTATTCATTTTTTGTGCGTAATAAGGAGGCACTTCCTTGCGTGCGAAGATATAGCTGGTGGGTCCGAGCTGTCAGCGGCGGTAACGTTTTTTTCGTGAAATACAGAGTCCCTTTCAGTGGGTCCCTGATGTCAGGTGGAGGAATCATTATTTTGCGCGTAATAAGGAGGCATTTCCTTGCGTGCGGCCATGGACCCAGCTGTCGGCCTCTCCACGTACAGTCCACTTCAGATGCATGTCGGTCGTTGACCACGTTGACCAGGCCGCGCCGAGAGCACCAGGGCGGTGGACGACGGCGAGGCCTAGGAAGGGAACGACACGGAGGCAGGGAAGACTCGGCAGTTGTTTCCCACGCGGAGGGGAGTACGACTGTACGAGGGTTTACTGGTTCGTCTGCCGTCGCCGGAGAATAACAGCAGGTGTGGGTGAGTAGATGGATGGCTAGGCCAGCGATCGGAGTACGATGGGGCGGTGAGGCCTGCACGGCAGCAGAGCCGGCCGCGGGGAGGAGGGAGCTGGCAGTCTCGTCAGCGCTTGTTTGAGCGGCTGGAGCAGGAAGAGCAGAGATTGAAGAAGCACGACGGCCGTTGGATGGCCATCCAACAGTCACTGCTTGTGCGTCAACCTTTTTTTAGGAAAGCCTCAAAACTGTGGAAAACAGCATACAGCCCATCTGCCATTATTTCTAATAATTTACAGCCCATTTGCTAATTATTAAGGTTTTTCTGGAGCCCATATTATTTTTGTTAGCATTACAGCGCATATTGTGGCCACGGTTAAAAAATTATACGAAATTTTGCATATTTCGGTGCGGTCCGAACTGTTTTTAATCCCGAAATTTCGACTCACATTCAAACTGATTTTAAAAATAAATGTATATCAATATAAAATCCAATGAATTCTCCACGCATAAAAATTAATGTAATTTAAAATCTCGAAATGAAAAAAAAAGATATTTGAAACTAATTGCCGGTTTGATGTGTTTTAAAAATGTACAGCCCATTTCTCATTACTGATGGGCCATTTTCTCGGCCAGCCGAATGAAAGCTCTCCTCGTCTTGAAAGATTTACAGCCCAACAGGCCTGACAAAGCGACTAACTTGGCAAATCATAAAAAAACTGGGATGTGGCCATGGACCTAGCTGTCAGCCTCTCCACGTACAGTACTCTTCCGATGGAAGTCGTTCCTTGACCACCTTGACCACGCCGCGTGGAGAGCACCACGGCGGTGGACGACGGCGAGGCCTAGGAAGGGGACGACGCGGAGCCGGGGAAGACGTGGCAGTGGAAGCCCGCGCGGAGAGGAGTAGGAGGGTTCACTGGTTCGGCTGCGGTGTGAGGCTGCCGTGGCCGCAGGGCCTGGCCAGCGGTGGGAATAGTAGGGGGCGGTGAAGCCTCCACGGCAGCACAGCCGGCCACGGGAGGCAGGAGCATGTGGCACGACCGGCGCTGCTTTGGGCGGCTGGAGCAAGAAGACCAGAGGTTGAAGAAGCACTACGGCCGTTGGATGGACATCGTACGGTCACTGGAGCTAGAATCGTTCATATTGACTAAGTTGACAAAGCCCTTCGTCCCCGTCAACTTAGTAGGCCCACAAGTCAGCCTCCCACCAAGGTGGGTCCCAGCTAGCCGGGGGAGTATTCATTTTTTTGTGCGTAATAAGGAGGCACTTCCGGTGGGTCCGAGCTGATAGCGGGGGGGACGTTTTTTTCGCGAAATACGGTGGCCCGTCAGGTGGGTCCCAGCAGTCAGGGGGCAAACGTTTTTTTGCAAAATACGGTGGCCCGTCCAGTGGGTCCCTGCTGTCAGTTGGAGGAATCATTATTTTCCGCGTAATAAGGAGGCACTTACTTGCTGTGCCCGTGGACCCAGCTGAGACTCTCCACGTACAGTATACTTCCGATGGAAGTCGTTCCTTGACCACGTTGACCTTGCCGCGTTCCGTTGCATGCATGCGTCCATGGGCGTGGTGCGTCCCCACTGTCAGCCTCTCACGTACAGTCATCTTCCAATGACTCTCGGTTGTTGACCATGTTGACCACACCATGCCGAGCGCACCCAGACTGGAACGACCCGGAGATGGGGAAGACGGGGCAGTGGAGTCGCAGATGGAGAGGAGTGGGAAACTTCACTGGTTTGGGTGCGCGGCAGCACAGCCGCGGTGCCGCCCACGGGAGACAGGAGCAAGAACAGAGGTTGAAGAAGGAGCACGGCTGTTGGATTAACATCCAATGGTCCAGCTGCTAGAATCATTTATTGATTAAGTTGACAAAGCCGTGCGTACACGTCCGCTTAGTAGGCCCACAAGTCAGTCACCAAATCTGACGGGTCCCAGCTGTCAATGGGATGAATAATTTTTTTCGCAAAACAAGGAGGCACTTCCTTCCGTGCGAAGATACAACCGATGGGTCCCAGCTGTCAGGTGGAGGAAACATTTTTTTCAGCTTAATAAGGAGGAACTTTCCTTGCGTGCGACCATGGACCTCGTGGGTCCCAGCCGTCAGGCTCTCCACGTACAGTCCTCTTCCGATGACTCTCGTTTGTTGACCACGCCGCACCGAACGCAGCGAGGCGGTTGACGACGGCGAGGCCCCGAACGGGAACGACTCGGAGATGGGAAAACGCGGCAGTGGAGTCGTAGATTGAGAGGAGGAGAAGGGTTATAACTGGTTCTGTTGCGGCATGGGGCTGTAGTCTGTGGAGAATAACAGGAGGTGTCGAGGGGTGGAGGGATAGCCTGGCCGGCGGTGGGGTAGCGCTTCGCAGCGATGCGTGCTAAGCAGAGCCGCCGGAGGCCGGACCAGGCGGTCCCGGCGACGCTGGAGGAAGAAGACGAGAGGTTGAAGGTGCATGCCGGCCATTGGATATAAATCCAATGGTTGTGGATGACACAATCATTTGTTGACCAAGTTGACAACGCCCTGCGTAGGCTTCAACCTATTGGCCCACATGTCAGCCTGCAAAATTGTGGCGTATATTTAACCCATGTTTTCTAGAATGTACAGTCCATTTGCTGGGCTGGGTGAACAAATAATTTCACGTCAATCAGGCCCATTTATATTTTCTAAGAAATCCCAGCCCATTTGCACTTCCTTGAAATACACATATTAGGTGGGCTCGTTATATATATAATGTTATGTTAGAAGGAGCAATTAATATCAAAGAATAAACCGGAGAGGCACATTTTATATATATATAATTAAGAAATTAGCGAGTTATTGCTCAAAATAAAAATGAGCGCGTTATTATTAAATTGGTCCTTAAAATCTTCGCAAGCTTTTGTACGCAATCACCAGGATTTTCCTTGCCTGTGAGTCAAAAACAACCAGGATTTTCCTTGCCAACTTCCGTTAAACATTTACTTTTATAAGTTAATAACACGTGGGATGTTTTTATAATGTATATATAAGTCTCTATAAAATATACGGTAATAGTAATAATATAAATATATATAATGTGGTTAGAAGGGAAAACATAAATTGGACGCAGCATTACTTTTATAAGAGACCTGCGTTTTATACCCCACAGTAGGCATACTAACAAGTTCACACACAAATACAACAGAAAAGGTAAACATTCATATCAAACTCAGGTTCACAGGACACGTTCATATTCATAGCCAACATTCACTATCAACAACTCAAAAGATTCATATATACACAAGCTTAGCATATCTATGCATCCAAATGATTGATAGATCACACGACAATATTCATACATAATTCACAAAAAGATTCAGATATACACATGTTCAGTATGTTTGTGCATCCAAATGATTGAGATCACAACCAATATGATCCATGGACGAACTTTAATTACCTAGGGTATAGACTGGTAAATGGTGTTCAATCGGAGGTACTTCTTGCTAAAATTAGTTCTTGTACGAGTAAACTTTCGAGTACATAAGAGGCAGCACAGACAATCTGAACTTTGCTTGTAGGTTTATCCTCAAACAGTGGCCTCGTGCCGAGGGAGGTTTGAGCAACTTGGCCACTACTTTCATCCAACTAGTTTACTGGCTCATCTTGGTCCTGTATCTCGCCAAAATTCTACATTGCAGACGAGAAAGGAGGCGGTTGAGAAAATGAACCACCCAAATTTTTTGTGCAGTTCAACTGAAATGGAGCATCCTTAGCGTGCAGACTGATTAAGTGCCAGATGAATATACGCGTCAACCAACTTGTCTGGAATCTTTAGACTCCATGCCATATAGTTCGCTACCATATGTGCCGATAACCAAAAGGCACAAGTTGGGACCAAAGACTGGACTGCGTTTTTCTGGGCTATGCACCAAGCAATATTTTTGGCGTTCACTCTCCTAATACTTGGAGTTTGACAATTGGTTGACACCGGTTGATACTCGAATGAATATAGGCACTTCTTGTCAACATCGATGCTTGTCTGAGTGAACTTTGGAGTACATAGCAGCAGCATAAGTACATGTCCATCTGATCATTTTGTGCAGTTCTACTGAAATCACCCGATGTAATGATTTGCCTGCGAGTTCAGGCTCCAAATTACTCCTTTATGAAATCGGCAAACAGTAGCACAATACCAAATTACCAATACATATGACAGGCATAATAATCAGGATAAAGACCAGTACCAACCTGTGTGAGGTAGCATATCAATTACTATTTCCTTTGACTGGAAGCCGAGATAAGCCAAGCGACTGACAGCAAAGGAAGAAAGCAAGCGGAGATTAGCGACTGACAGGAAAGGACGGAAGCTGTCGAGGCAATGAAGCACCCAAAGTTTTTGTGCAGTTCCACCAAAATCGAGCATCCCTGTTGGCACATATATTGAGAGAGTGAGATTACTGTAATAGTGGGACTAGTTGAGGAAACATACACTAACAAATAGAAGCACCCTCATTATCTTAATGGGTAAAGTTAGCAACATAGTAGTCTTTCTTAAAGAGAGGTATTAGTTTATTTAATCAGTGCCAATTAGCTCAACTCAATACTCAAAGCATTGCCATTTATCATAGGTTGCAAAACTTTAACGTGCAAAGATAAAGGAGTTTCTCATGACAGTAGCACGATACAAATAGAGATGACAGCAAACTAATATGGATGAAGGCCTTAGGCCCGTACCAACCTGAGAAAAAAAGCTTATTCATGTAGTCCCATAAGAGATGATAAAGCACTCACTGGAATCACACAATAGTATATATTTTTGTGCACTTCAAATGTATGGTTGAAATCACTCTTGTTTACTAGTGCTGAGATTATATCGAAAGATTATCAAGAACTTCCAGCAGAGTTAAAGCACTGGCTGGGATACAGTTCATTGTATTGTCTTGTGTAGTTCCACTAAAATGTATGATTGGCACAACATGATCCCTGTTTGCACAAGTAGGAACAAGGTGAAACCTTCATTAGCTTAGTGAGAAAGGATAGGAAGACATTAGCATATTACTCAAACAGTAGCATCAAATTCATGATGGACAATACGCAAAACATTGCCTCATTGAACCAATGGCAATAAATTGACATGCAAAACAATAGCACTATTATGTCATGACACTAATAATATTCCCTCCCCGCTCCACCACATGATTCACCTCCATAGACAAACATACACACGTACATGATTCAGCATAGGGTCCTACTAAAGATTTGTTTAACTCCAACAGGAAAATTAGGCAGTAATAAATTAGTGGTACTTAAGTAGTCCTAATTAATTAAGTGAGACAACAGAAGTGGAAGGGCTCCCTGGAGGATCGTCTCACATGTAAGGTAGTCGTTGCCGGAGCCCTTGAATGGCCTCGACTGAGGCCTCTGGCTTCAGCAAGATCGCCTTGGCACTGTTTATTCTTCTTCTTCTTCCTCTTCATGCTCTGTTTCTCTTTCTCCTCACCAGTTGGTGAAACCAAGTACATGATTGGCCTTCTAATTCAGAATTGGTTTTGTCAGTGAGGGAGTACAAGTGTACTAGTAAAAAACAGCATTATTTTCTCATGGCAGTCAGAAAATAGAGATGAACACATGCATTAAATATCATTCTTACCTAAAGGAAGGTTATGGCGCCAATATGGATGATGAGGATTGGAACACAGATCTCCCTTTGTGTAGTTCCACCAAAATGAACCAATTGTTCCATTCTGACATTCCAGTTAAACAGCACAAAAGTCACTTCTTTTAAGAAGAGTTTTGTGCAGTGCACCAAAAGGTCACAACAGCAACCAGGTGAATTGGATATCCCTGTTTGCACAAAAAGGCACAGAGGAAACAGTCAGAGTCTCAAACAATTACAGGCAAAAACATTTGGCTAAACTTGTCATGGCTTATAACAGTGGCATGGCTTCATTTTTACCAGGGACATTAGATTAAGAACAGCTAAGGCTGCGTTCGGTTCACAGGTTTGGTGCAGGATTTTCGTAGGAACACAATTCCTACGGTATTCTTTCCCTTCCAACCGTTCGGAACACGGGAAAGGTGAATAGTGTTTCATAGGAAAGCTGGTCTGGTAGTACTGATTCCATAGGATTATAAACATCCACGCGCTGCTCATTTTTTGGGCGGAAGCCCGACGCAGGCGCTCGCTGCCATGCGTTAGACAGGTTGCTGTGCTGTGTTGCCGGAATAAAAAATCAACCTATGTGTGGTACGTGAGGTGAGTACAAGAGTAGTCACTGTGCAGCTGAATAAACAAATAGCATCTCATACTGCCAAGCATGCTACTCTAAAAAAACAAATATGTACATTTCGTAGTCCATCCGAACACATTCTCTTGAGAGTTTCCTCCGGTTCGCTGTTCCATAGTTTTATACCTACATTCCTTTCCTATTCCTCTATTTTCATCAAGACCTATGTTTTCTGCCCCTTTATTCCGAACGGAGCCTAAATATTTGGTATAAGGGCATGGGACAGTGGGTGCACCAGCAGTCCAGCACCATGTACATAAATAGGGGCATAAAGTGGTGATTCATAGTTTGTTGCCCCGAGAAACAAACATCCAAGAAACATATCTGGGTTGGTCCCATTTTTGTTCACTCTAGCCACCTACTCCTGTGTGTGGATAGCAAATCTAGTCCTGGTCATACCACTGTGTATAGCATTACCCCTATATTTCCCTTTTCGACCAAGAGACCGGTTGGATGACCAGTCTGTACTACTTTCACCCCCTTCCTTCCTGTTTGTACCAAGTCCGATGTACATACTAAATTCCCCCACCCCCACTTTATTTCTTGTTTGAACCAAGTACTCCCTCCGTCCGGAATTACTTGTCATCAAAATGGATGTGTCTAGAACTAAAATACATCTAGATACATCCATTTCAATGACAAGTATTTTCGGACGGAGGGAGTACAAGATTCGACTCCATGAAGTAGCTTTACCTCTAACAATAGAAGAAAAAAATATGTGACGTTGGACCATCCGATCGAGAGGGGCTGAGAGGTAGAAAATGATGCACATGCAGCGACGTAGCAAGCTGGGGAAGTAGAGCTAAGGCGGTTTCGAACGAAGATATACCTGAAGGTCGTCAGGATGTGGATAGGTGGGCGGCGGGAGGCTGGATCCGCCCACAGGCAACGACGAAGGGATCGGAGGACCTCCCGCGCCGGCGCTCGGCCAGAGATAACGGTGCAGCCGGCAGTGGGTCTCCTCCCTCGCTGTCGACGACGACCTAAACGCTGCCCCTCCTCCCCTTCACCGGCGGAAGGGATACGTCCGGATCTGTAACCAGCAGTGAGGATAGAAAGCCAGTGTTTTTTGAAGGGAGAAAGACAGTGTTACTACCCCTATCTTGTTTAGATCTGGAGAGGATGAGAGTGTGTGAATAGAGCAACCCTAGCAAGCAAGCGCGGAGGCTCCGGCCTATATATACGTAGTGGGGTAGTTTTCCTTTTTCACTCCATCAAAACAATCGTTTAAAATTGTGTACTACTACATGCCAGGTCGCGGTTTTTTTAGTTGTTGATTGTTTTTTGAGATAGCTACCCGCTTGTTCCAAGTGGTGTTACGGTGTGCCAGGTCGCACTTTGTATCGTTCAAGTCTGGTACTACAAGTCCCTCCATTAAATGAACAACCACCCCCTCGTAAAAATTGTGAACAAGCCCACGGCTAAAATTAGCGGAAATGTGGGTTGCCCCAACATGCATTGTTATATATATTTTCTACTCCCTCCGTTCCTAAATATAAGTCTTTTTTATAAGCCACACCTAAGACAAGAATTTTTTTATTAGCAGTGAACCCCACATGTCATAGACACAAAAATTGTGGCAAGATTCCCTTAGGCAAGCCAAAGTGTGTCTAACAATTTGAGCAACTCAGGTTAGGCAAGTGTGGGGAAAAAATGTGGCAACATAAGACAAACATAGTCACAATCCAAACAGCCCCGTAATTTTTTGTGACATGCATGAAAATTTGGTTAGTTAAATTTATAGTCAAAATTTGGCAAGGTGCATCAAATCAACACATGCAAGTATCAAAAGGAAAGTCACGGCATGCATGCATGCGTTGTACTCCCTCCGTTTCCAAATATAAGTCTTTTTAGAGATTGCAACAAGTGACTACATACGAAGCAGAATATGTCTACTCCTACATACGAAGTAGCCCATTTGAAATGTGTAAAAAGACTTATATCGAGTGCAGTGCTTTGATGTGTCGCGTCAACTCGTACAAGACCGAGAAATTTGATTACTACAACGCCCTCTCCCTCGCGGATTGAGCTCCGGTGCCTTAACTGCACCTGCCTTTGGCTGCATGACAGGAGGGCCAACCACCTATTGGGCCCACCTGTCATAGACGCAAAGGCAGGAGCAGTAAGTAGAAGCTTTCGCTACACGCTATCCCTCCCGCACGAGGTGGACGGACATGCGGCAGTGGATTCGATAATGTAGAAGTAGGAGTAACATCATTGTTCGTCTTCTCGAAGAGGCAAAGAGCCAAGCGCAACCCGAACATGGCAGTTGCGAACGCTCGCGTCGTACGGTTCCTTGGAGTACTAGCCAGGCTCTTGCATGAGACAAAATTGCTATTGTTTAACAATTAAACTCCATTATCCATTGGTTGATACTCATTCTGCATAGGTCCACGTGCTTAGCACCGTTTCCTCCTGGGGTCACCAATGTTTATTTGCTAATTAATAGCATTGCATGCAATGAACTAGCCATTGCAAGTCATTAAAAGCATGCACACCTCTCATCTCTTATTGGTTGATATGTCAAGAAACAAGAAACAAGGTAGAAGTTAATGCACCGCGCCTAAGTGTTTTGGGACTATTTGGTTTTCGTAAGATGACTTACACACCTAGACGGAGGGAGTAGTATAGCCCTGTAAACCGGAAAGGAGTATTTGCCTTTCTAGAGATTTCAACAAGTGACTAGACTACACCGTGTGCAGTACTCCCTCCCTTCCGGTTTATAGGGCTCAAATCTCAAATTCATGAACCAAGGCATTTTGCGATTGGAGGAATGTATCTCGTACTTTACAAAACTACCCTAATTAAACTCATGCATTAATTACGTAGTTCTCTCGTTTTCCTCTCTGCCTTGGTCGCGGTGCACAATATTGAGCACTCCTATATGACTAGCCGCTCTATCTACATGCGGGACATTTCAAAGCATCCGGGCCCGCGTGCCATCCACCAAATCACAGCGAGGTGCTACAGTCAAGACTCACCTGTCACCCCGGTGTGGCCATCATGACCCGTCATATCACAAAACCCACACCTTTACCAGCAGTGGTAAGGTGGCCTCCAAGTTGGACTGGACGAAGCAACCATCATTTCACTGGAACGCTTGTTCAAGCCCTTTCTTCCCTTTCTTGAAGAAAACCTCACTCCAGGCTACTCACTTCTGCCATTTTTCTTCTGTACCAATGAAGGAAAGGTGGGCGAATCAGTTATGCTGCTATATTTTCATTCCAAGAATCTTCTTTTTGCGAAGCACCGACCGATTCTCACATCCTATTCTTTTCCCGTTTTCATTGCGATTGTGGTTTCCTTTCGATTGCTTTTTGTTTGTCAGTTCATTGATGGATCCTGGAGCACTAGGCAAAGAGTTGCCGGCGGACAACCCACTTGAGACAGCGATCTCCAGGAAGCGAGCACCGACCAACGAGTTGACCATGTTGGCGGGCCAACCCATGGAGACAAAGAACTCCAAGAAACAAGCACTGGCCAAAGAGTTGAGGACGTTGGCGGACGAACTCCTCAAAGAAAGTTGGAAGAACAGCAAGGGCCCCACCGTGCCTACCCCAGGAACTCTGATTGCCACCTATGTGAGGCTCAAGACCGAGTTTGAGGAGATAGTCGCTGTTGAGAAGCAGTATTCCCCTGGCAAGGTGATGGCCCCCATCGAGGACGAGGAGATGGCCCCCGGAGGGATGAGATCCCCCGGTGAGCTGCACAAGGTCAAAAATAATGGCTTATTACCATAGTTGTGGTTTTTGATTATTTGCGATGTGCTTGCTAATATGTTAGCGTTGTGCAGGTGCTGGTGGATGTCCTTGATGATTCCGATGTCGTGGCCCGTCCTGTTGGCATCGCCCCGGAGATCGATTCTGATGCCGCCGTCCATCCTGTGGACATCGCCCCAGAGATCGATTCCGATGTCGTGGTCAGTCCTGTGGACATCGCCCCAGAAATCGATTCCCATGCCGTTGTCCATGCTGTGGTCATTGCCCGAGAGATCGATGACAAGAAATAGTTGGTCGCGCTAATCCTTCAGGGTAGTTTGCATTGCCCTGTGTTTAATTACCAGAACGATGCGTGTTATCAAACCATCTTAGGGCTAGTGCACTGTCTTGTGTGGGCGGATCTTGCTACTTTTGTTTGATAGTGAATCATGCGAACCCTCTCCGAGTTATGGAAACAGATGTATCCTCACCAGCTTTTGATGTAATATATGGCATTCTTATATGTAAGTTTGAACTGTTTATCATATCAGCAGGGCTTGTTTGATGATTCTTGGTGTTAGTAGGCTAGCTACTGTGCGAGTTATAGTACTTGCAAAACACTCACCGAAGAGAAACGTTGGGGCTGATGAGCTCGTGGTACGCTTATACTTATCCCTCGTCGATTGACCAATAGCCCTAGCTCCTAAAATTGTAGGCTTAGCGATCGATCAGACAATAGTCGACATACATTCAGGCCTCATTTGGTTCATAGGGTAGGAAAATCGTAGCAAAAGTACAGAGACCGTGCAACACAAAATCATAGCAGTGCAGAGACGTACTCCCTCCGTTCCAAAATAGATGACCTAGGCGGGCTAGTTTGGCCTAGTGGGTTTTAGTGATATGACGTGGTACAGTGCCGTCCAGTATTCGCGTGTGGTAGCAGTATTGCGGGTACAATAAGTTTTATTGAAGAAGCGGAATTCAACGAAGTCATGATGGTTCCTTCATCCGAACAACTTACAGTGGGAAAGGTTGGGCCTATGATACGACCGGGGTAGACCAGGATAATTTTGTCCATGGCAGGTGGACCAGGATGGTCGACGTCCCACATGTCGGCGAATGAAAGTATTCTTTCTGATATAGAGGACGAGCAACGAGTATTCATTGTTTATTTTTAATGAAAGCTATTGTCTCCACTGTTAGGACGGAGGAGTGTGAAACACGGCAGCCCAGTAAACTTGGCATGTGCACCACTCCCTCCTTCCTCTTGTAATGCCCAGGTTACAGCTTTTTCTCACTTTCTCTGTATCTATTTCCTCCCAAATGTTTTTTACCTTTCTTTTTTAAGACACAATTGTTTTTATGCCTTTTTTTAGAATTATTTTTTTATACCTCGGAGCACGTGTAGAGACGGGCTCTTGCAGAGCCCACTCCTTGACTTTGTCAATGCCTCTCTCTCCTCCACATAAGGAGTACTACTTGCTATGCATGCATGCGGCGGGCAGCTGGCGTCTTGAGGGGCCAGGGCGGTGAGAGCGGGCTCCAGAAGCGGTTCGGACTCCAGCATGGCCCACCTCACATTATCACCATATATTTCTTGGAGTCCGTGCGCGGCGGGCGGGCAATCTCTTCTCCCTCCCCCGTTTCTCTCTTCTCAGCCGACGCCCACCGAGCGATTAGATTTTGGCTATCGATGGTTTATTCAATTACGGTCCCACATGTCAGTGAAATTGCAAGACAACGCATGTCCCCTCTGGTGAGCGGCGTGCGAGCCGGACTGTCGGGGTTGCGACGCGTACGAGTCGTAAGTGTGCCGCCTTTTCCTTTAGAACTTGCGAAGCGTAACATTTTTGCGCGATCGATCGATAGAAATCCAGAACAAAATGATGAGGGCGGTGCTTTCCTGCTCGTTAGGCGGGCTAGTTCGAGTGATATGACGTGCTACAGTGCCGTCCACTTGCTCCATTTTTATGTAAGCAAGAGTTTACACTCTTACGCGGGAGGAGTGCGAAACACCGCGGATCTGATTTTGATCGAGGGATAACTGTTCCCTGCCAAATAATGGAGGATTGTTAGCGATTATAGCATGATAGTTAGGGCATCTCCAGCACTGGCCCACAAATTTACACCGGCATCTGTCCGAGGACACTGATGGATGCCATCCGATGCTGCCCGCATACCTTTCGACAACTATATGAACTAACCGGACGAAATTCGTGCAAACAAAGCAAATTTCAAATTAACCGGATGAAATTCATTACATTTCGAAAACTTTTCCTACAAACTGGACGAAATTCATTACATATTTCGCACAAACCGTACTAAAACCTACTGTAAACCTAATCTAAACGATCGCCGGCGCCCGACCACCATGTCCGGCCATGAACCCGAGAAAGCCGGCCATTGCCTTTGCCTCCTCCTCATCTACCTCGATAACCTCCTCCTCCGGAGCACAAGGTTCTAAAGATTTCCGCCTCCACGTCGCTATCAAGCGGCTAATCGGCTGCCGATGTTTACCCCACCAAGCTTGGCGTCGACTGAGTGGAGTAGCGGTGGCCATCCCGGGACCAGAGCGACGGCGACCTACCGTGTACTACTCTTCCTCGCTGCCGGCTGCGCACGCGCGCCGGCTTCGTGGTCGTGGCGGCGGAGGGCGGCCGGGGGGGTGCCGGCGATCTCCTTCGTTTGCTCCTGCGACAGTACGTCGAAGAGAGCTTTGGAGCGCGCCCGGAGCGGAGCCGCCGATGTCCCTCGTCTGCTCCTGCGACAGTACGTCCAAGAGAGCTTCGGAGCGCCAGGAGGCCATGGTTGAAGTGGTGCCGACAGAAGGAAGGGACCGGAGGAGAATAAGTGTGGGTCTTTGGCTATGGCTGGGAGCTGGGGCTCAAGTTAATATAGCGGGCGAATGGCAATGAGCCGCGGCAGACGGATGGACAACTGGTGCCAGAGTAGGTTCGTCGGGCGCGAATGCAAACGCTGCTTCAGTGACTTAACTGCAGATGCGTTTGGGTTACTGACATGTGGGCCCAACGGGCATCTGGCCCGCATGTCAGTGAGACACTAATTGCGCCTGCAGTTAAGTCCGGTGAATGCGGCATTGACATTCTGGAGAGACGGTGACCGTTTCAGGCGGGAAGCGCGCGCTAGCGATGGAAGGGGTTTCGGTGTGCAGTCGCACTAAGATCGGTCGCTCACGATAGTACATACTCCGTACCATACTACCATAGTACCCTCTCTAGCTTAGGCTGTTTTATAGATTGTCGTTGTGATGGACTATATACATGAGCAAGGCGGTCCGAATATGACCGTTGGTGTTGAGCCAGGTGAATACATGCTCGGCGTTCGCGTAGGCCTCCATCAAACGTCTAAACAGTAATGTCAGGCACCGCCGGGGCGCGCAGGTGATGGGCTCGCCGTTTGCGTTGCGCCATGAGCAGGACTTTGATTTAGAGGGCGACGTGCATGCATTAGCATGCTTTGACAGCGTGAGCGTGAGTGTCTGACGCGAAGTATTTCATTTTCATTTGGCTGACGAGGGTGCGTTGCAGCGACGAGTCCGTGGTTTGATTCCCCACATACGCATAATTTTGGTTTTTACAGTATTTCTTTCTCCATTGACAGGTAGGCCCGCGTAGATAGATAAAGAACACGAGCTGATGAGGCGCATGCGGACTGTTTGACTGGTCAACCAGACAAATATGGAGCTATACGCTGAGCCAGTGACCATATAATCACCATATCTCGTATACAATGATCAAAGTGAGCTATCAAGACAAGTTCGATGACCGCCAACGCATTTTACTCGGTAATAAATGACCAGGATTGAAGGGGAATCCAAATTTGCTTCGTCTTCTGTCCTTGAGCTCTTGACAAACCAATGCACTATACGGTTGTCCGGCCACTCCACCCCAGAGCTCTCACCAAGCGTCGTTCATGCCACCGCGCCGCACACTAACCGGTAAGGCAGCGATGGCATCCCGCCGCGTCGAGTTCCTCGCCTCCCACGATCGCACACAAAATGGTAGGGAAGCGATGGCATCCCGCCGTGCCGAGTTCATCGCCGCTCGCGACCTCACAACTATGTGGGAGGAATTTGAAGATGCCAAGGCCGAATGGGCGGTAGAGCAAGAGGCGGCCAAAGATGCACAGAGGGAGCAAAAAAGTCAGAAAGAACTCAAGAAAAGAGAGGCCCGCCACCGCAAGAAAGAAAAGGATGCACGCGCTGCTGCAGAGAGGTCGGCGGAGATCCAAGCACGGTGGGGTGTCGCCGACAAAGCCGGGAAGGAGAACGACGGCGTCTGGCCAGCATGTGAGAAGTAGTAGTACTAGTAGTTAGTGTGTGTGTCTGTGTCTGAGTACGAGCATGTACCAATACTACTAGTTACTACTATTGTTTTTAGAGCAAATTACCAGTACATTAGCCTAGACTAAATGGAAAAATTCCAATCCTAAGCATCAAATGGCATCACTTTCTCTATAGGAATTGAGATGCATGTCATCTCACTTCCTATGATTTTCATATTCCTATCCTATGAACGAAAGGAGGCCTCTGTTGGAGTAACTACTGTAGCTAGCAGTACTGCTGGTACAGTAGTTTTCTTCAAGAAGCGGAATTCAACGAAGTCATGATGGATCCTTCGTCCGAGCAACTTCAAAGTGGGAAGTGGGCCTGTGATTTGACGGCTCATTAGTCATTGTTACTGCGGCGCGACGACCTGGGTGACTCTCCCTTGGAGTTCCTCGTGCATGGCAAGTGGACCAGGATGGTCGACGTCCCACATGTTGGCGAACGGAAGTATTCTTTCCGATATCGAGGAGCAAGGAAACCGCGTGGTATAGTATCACTGCTGATTGGTTCGCAAAAAAATAGTATCACTGCCGATTTATAATTATTTTTTATTTCTGATGAATGCTAGCGTTTCAACTCTTACGACGAAGGGTGCCAAACACGGCACGTGTTGGATGTCCCACACGTCAGCGAAAGGAGTGGGACATGAACAGCGTGGTAGAGCCCAGCGTAAAAAAACAGCGTGGTAGAGCGTCTCCACTTCTTCCACTTCTGGGTCGGAGACCACACGTAGTAGTACTTAGTGGTATGAACGATACAAAGTGCGACCTGGAGAGAAAGACACGTCTAGTTGGAAGGTCTCGGGGCATACACGTAAACAAATATAAAAGTTAATATGTGCCTCCAACTAATATAGTAGTAGTAGAGTACTTAGGCACGTACTCCATAACATCACCGTGCATTGCACGTATAACATTTAGTGGTAGTACGTAGTAAGAGACAAATGCCGCCCAAGAGTTCCCTTCTCGACCTACTTTTGGGTGCTTGGTAGAGTGTATGGAGGGTGCATGAGTCCACACTAGTTTAGCACAAATACACTAGAAGCATGCATGAAGAGAGCATGCATGAAGAGGGGTGTTGAGTTGAGCATGCATGAAGAGGGAACAACTATGATGAACGAGAACGCAACCAAACACACCCTATATGCCACGCATGTTCATACCATTTGTGCCTTTCTACTTCACTTACTGCGCTACATTACTCAGGTTCGTACGTCCACTCCTGGGTACATGTCCGTCTCGTAGTTCCAGTCCCACGTGTTCTTCATATAGATGGAACGATCCTTGCATAACACGTGCACCTTGATGCTAGATGTCTCGCGTGTTGGCAAAAGGATGAACAAAGCTCACGTAAAAAAAATAGAGTGGAAGAACATAGATTCCGGACGACCGAGAAGGAGCAAGGAACCTCGTGGTGCAGCGTCTGCACTCATAATATTTAATATTATTCAGCGATATAAAATTAACCAATCATCTCCATAGTGGACTCGAAGAGTACGAAACACGGCAGCCCAGTGTAGTTACATCATACTAGTACATGGCTAACCCACGCTATCACCATATTACTTGGCTTCCGTGCGACACCTATCTCTAGTAATCCAGCAGCCTGTATCGCTTCTCCCTCCTCGTCTCTATCAAAGTGTGGCGGGCTGGCGTTTCTGCCGTCTATTGAGGTCGGTTAACTATCACATGTGAAAGGATCGATATAGTTGACTAGAGGGGGGGTGAATAGGCAACTAACAATTTTTAGCTTTTCTTTACCAAATTAAACTTTGCATCAAAATAGGTTGTCTAGATATGCAACTAAGTGGGCAACCTATATGATGCAATGACAACAAGCTCGCAAGCAAATAAGAGATATAACACGAGTAAACTTGCGAAAGTAAAGGAACAAGATAACCAAGAGTGGAGCCGGTGAAGACGAGGATGTGTTACCGAAGTTCCTTCCTTTTGAGGGGAAGTACGTCTCCGTTGGAGCGGTGTGGAGGCACAATGCTCCCCAAGAAGCCACTAGGGCCACCGTATTCTCCTCACGCCCTCACACAATGCGAGATGCCGTGATTCCACTATTGGTGCCCTTGAAGGCGGCGACCGAACCTTTACAAACAAGGTTGGGGCAATCTCCACAACTTAATTGGAGGCTCCCAACGACACCACAAAGCTTCACCACAATGGACTATGGCTCCGCGGTGACCTCAACCGTCTAGGGTGCTCAAACACCCAAGAGTAACAAGATCCGCTAGGGATAGGTGGGGGGAATCAAATTTCTCTTGGTGGAAGTGTAGATCGTGGCCTTCTCAACCAATCCCGGGCAAATCAAAAAGTTTGATTGGCTAGGGAGAGAGATCGGGAGAAAATGGAGCTTGGAGCAACAATGGAGCTTTTGGGGCAAGAGGTAGGTCAACTTTGGGGAAGAAGACCCCCTTATATAGTGGGGGGAACAAACCAACCGTTACCCCCACTTCTGCCCCGCAGAGAGCGGTACTACCGCTGGGCCAGCGGTATTACCGCTTGCCACTATACGCGGTACTACCGCTCCTCCTCGCGGTACTGCCGCTTGGCCCAGAGCAGTACTACCGCGGTGGGAGGGCGGTACTACGGCCCCCCACTGCCGCGGCCAGTATTGTACAACCCGACACGAAAAAAGAACCCTCGAATCGAGGCGGTACTAGCACAAGACCACCGCGGTACTACGGCTGGGGGCTACCAGCGGTACTACTGCTCTGGAGCGGTACTACCGCTCCCAGAGCGGTACTACCGCTTGTAGCACCCAAGCGGTACTACCGCTCCGTCCCGCGGTACTACCGCTGGGACCACAGAGAGCACACAGTTGGGGGCTAACAGCGGTACTACTGCTCTGGAGCGGTACTACCGCTCCAGAGCGGTACTACTGCTTGTAGCACCCAAGCGGTACTACCGCTCCGGCCCGCGGTACTACCGCAGGGACCACAGAGAGCACACTGAGAAGAGAAACGAGCCCATCATCGAAACGGAAAGGCTCGGAGGGAGGGGCAAAGGAAGTGTACATGATGATTCCGCCCTAGCCTCTCCAAAATGGACCCCCTCTTGATAGAACGGTGATCCCTATGAAACTAGTCCACCAAACTAATTCGAAGGGACTACACCGTCTTCGCTTCAAGCTCCGAGGGGAGGGAATCGTCTCGTGCCAAAAGGATGAATCTCTGAAAAACACTCAATGCACACGATTAGTCCGCAAAAGCATTGTCATCAATCACCAAAACATCTTAGGGATAAATATGCCCTTACAATCTCCCCCTTTTTGGTGGATTGATGACAATACGGGATTTGCACAACTGGGAAAAGACAAAGGACATAAGCAAACCCCAAATCTCTAAAATATAGACGGGCTCCCCCTAGATGTGTGCCATCAAGATAAGTGCTTTGGACTGCACGACACACATACTAGGATCAACACTCCCCCTGTATTTTAGAGACCAACAACCTAAGCAAGATACAAGATAGCAGGATATATAACATAATAAAGCATGTAACTCATGAGATATCAAATGACTAGAGACAAAGATAAAGATATGATAAGGATAGGGTAGCATATGTCTCACACCATATGACTTGAACTAAGGTCTCACTGAACACAAAACCAAGCAAAGCACAAGGTAGCACACAACAAAAGCACAAAGGCACAGACACACTCGCAACACAATGACGCAAATCCCTAAACTCTCCCCCCCTTTGGCATCGAGACACCAAAAGGGGCAAAGAGCTAACCTACGGCTCCAGGTGAGAGCATGCTGAGAATCTCGTACATCAGGACTCAGCGTGATCATCTGCACTGCCGTCCTCGCCCGGAAACTGCTCGGCATCTGAATCGGTCCACGGACAGTGCTGCTGGATCCACTCCTCCTCCTCAGTGATCTGACCCTCAGAGCCGCTGGTGACTGTCGCACCCATCTGACGCATAAGCTCCTTGTGACGTCCCCTTGCCTTCTTCTCAGCCACATGAGTCATGTACTGACCGTGAGACTCCATGCAGAACAGCTTCTTCATCTTGTGTTTGAGCTTCTTTGCCCAAGAGGGCTCTGCCGCAGAAGGCTCTATCCCAGAAGGCACATAATCCTCATCATCATCACCGGCATCAGCCTCGTCCTCGGTCTCCATGGCAGCAGCAGAAGATGGAACTCCATATCTACCCGAATTATCCTTCTTCCTCGGACGCTTGATCTCATGAGAAACCAACTCTCCAGTTTCCAGCTGCTCCTCAGGATAGGTATGTCTCCAGGCCCTCTCAATAAGCAACATAATGAACGGACCATAAATTGGGCACTTGTGCTCAGAAACAGCAGCAAGAAGTTCAGACCACATGACATGAGAGATGTCCAGGGACTCGCCAGTGTTTGCTTCCTTCTCACGCTGGCAGAAGAGAAGCATGTCCACGAGATAAGAGTGTACCATGTCCAAATTCCCGATACGAGGGAAGAGAGTCTCGCGGAAGATACGGTGAAGGATGTCCAGATAGGCAGACAACTCATAGGTTTCCTTCCTGGTCTCAGGGTTGACCTTCTGAGTACAGTAGGGCCAGAGGGCTTGCTTGTGAATGGAGGTAACATTTTGGTGAGGATGAAAACCGACTGGAGACTCGAGCCCTTGATATTCCACCTCAAGCAGCCCCATGAAGGCCTGCCACTTGACAGCTAGCACCTTCCCATTAGTCATCCAAGTCAGAGTCCTGTCTGCATCAGTTCCTAGGTGAACAGTGGCAAAGAACTGTGCCAGCAAATCTGCATCAAAGTCCTTGTTGAACTGCATGATCCTGAGAATGTTCAACTGAGAGCACATCTAAAGGGCATCACCAAAGTACTCAGGGTCCTTCTCCATAGCATCCGTGTTGATGGAATGAACATTGACAAAGAGGTTCTTCTTAGACTTGATCACATCAAAGTATGTGGCATACTGAAACCGGTTCCAGAACGGGCGATTGACAAGGTTGGGTTCTTGGTCTTCCTCATATGGGTTGCGCCGACGCCTGTCCCAGAATTCCTTGCTAGACATCTCAGTCACCTTCTTGCCACTTGGCTTCGGTCGGTTGGCAATCTTCTTCTTGCAAGGAGGATTAGCACTTGAGGAAGCACCCCCTGGCAGCGGTGGAGCACTGGAAGAACCACCTGCAGTCTCAGACGAGCGGTACCGCTTTGACATTGAACGCCCTGGGTTGACACGGTGGACTTGCTGCTCAGGATGTTCATCACCTGGAACCAAACACACGGACACAAGAAACAACCAGAAAGAGCGATCAAAACCAAATAAACACAACAAATATGGACCAATCATGTGGTAGGAAACAATGGAACTGGGCATCCAGCGGTAGTACCGTGCCTGCCCAGCGGCAGTACCGCACCAGCGGTAGTACCGTGCCCCCACAGCGGTAGTACGGCTCAAGCGATAGTACCGCGCCATATGAGCGGTAGTACCGCCCGAGACGGGGCACGGAGGATCCCTACTGCCGTGGTCAGATCCGGCACTACCGGGGATGCCAAATTCAAAAATAAACCTACCAAACATCAATCCAAAGAGTCTAGTTGCCTTCTCCATCCTACTCAAGCCTAGATTTGGCCAAAAATCTAGAGATGCAACTACTATTGCCCCTAAAACGCGAGATCTGAAAAATAGACAAGAAGAGAAGAGGAACGGGGGCAATACCGGCATCCATGGCAAGAGGACGAGGTGGGGATCGACTCCACCGAAGGAAATGGGAAGGAACGGTCCGGAGACGGAGGGCCGCCGGAGCCCTCCCGCGGTGAGATGGCGCTGGAGAGAGAGGAAGAGGAACCAGGGGACGAAGCAAATGGGTATGGGGGGAGGAAACCACCCCTGCCCACGACTTAACCCCCTGGCCCCGCCCCTCAGCGGTAGTACCGTGGTGATGGGCGGTAGTACCGCTTAGCCACATAAGCGGTAGTACCGCTCCAGCGGTAGTACCGCACCTGCACAACAGTAGTACTGCCCAGCGCAACTCAAACAAGACTCAACACCTATGGCGCAAAACGAAAGACGGGAAACAACGGCAAGTAGACCAACAAGAGCACCAGCAAGAGAACAAGAACCACACGCCTCTATACGAGAGGGCGGTGGCCGAGGCCACCTATGTTTGAGTCACTTGGTATGGCACCGCGAAGAATTATCCTTGGGCCCATGACCAAAGCTCGTCTTTGAAGCACAAGTACCATCAAAAATGGCTAATGTGAAAGAGTGAGATTAGTTTATGCATTATGGGGGGAGGAAGAGTTCATTGAGAGAACAACACTCCCCCTAAGTCCATGCCTACACCTAGACAAGAATGCATAATGAATGTGAGGGGTGTGCAAAGGTTCAAACCACATTGCTCGAATCAATGATATTTAGCTCATGCCTTAACTCGCGAAATCTTGCTTCATCCAATGGCTTCGTGAAAATATCTGCAAGGTTATCATGAGTGTTGACATAGTTGAGCTCGATCTCCCCTCGCCTAATATGATCCCCGATGAAGTGATACCGAATCTCAATATGCTTCGTCTTGAAGTGTTGCACCGGGTTGAGAGAAATCGTGATGGCACTTTCATTGTCACACCAAAGAGGCACTTTGTCACAAATGACACCGTAATCCTTTAAAGTTTGCCTCATCCATAAGAGTTGTGCACAGCAACTCCCGGCCGCCACATACTCTGCTTCGGTGGACGAGAGAGACACACAACTTTGCTTTTTAGAAGACCAACTTACCAAAGAGCAACCAAGAAATTGGCACCCTCCGGAAGTGGACTTCCTATCCACTTTGTCTCCCGCCCAATCGGAGTCCGAATAACCTACAAGCTTGAAGTTTGCTCCTCTTGGGTACCATAAGCCAAAGTTTGGGGTATGAGCCAAATATCGAAAGATTCGCTTGACCGCCACAAAGTGGCTTTCCTTAGGTGCGGCTTGAAACCATGCACAAATTCCCACACTCAACATGATATCCGGTCTAGATGCACAAAGGTAAAGCAAGGATCCAATCATGGAGCGATATACCTTTTGATCCACCGCTTTACCATTGGGATCAATGTCAAGTTGGCACTTGGTGGGCATTGGAGTGGAAGCCGGCTTGACATCACTTAGCTTGAATCTCTTTAGCATGTCTTGAGTGTATTTGGCTTGGTTGATGAAGGTTCCTTCTCTTCTTTGTTTGATTTCGAAACCGAGAAAGAACTTCAACTCTCCCATCATAGACATCTTGAACTTTGAGGTCATGAGAGCGGCAAATTCTTCATTGAAGGCTTTGTTAGGGGAACCAAAAATAATATCATCAACATATAGTTGGCACACAAACAACTCCCCTTTGACCTTCTTAGTAAAAAGAGTGGGGTCGATTTTCCCGATTTCGAATCCACGATCTTGTAGCAACTCCGTAAGATGCTCATACCACGCACGTGGGGCTTGTTTAAGGCCATAGAGCGCCTTGTGGAGTTGATACACATGATCGGGGAAATAGGGATCTTCGAACCCGGGGGGTTGTTTGACATAGACCAACTCATTTATGGGACCATTAAGAAAAGCACTCTTCACATCCATTTGTTGCAATGTGAAATTATGATGAGAAGCATAAGCAATCAACAAACGAATAGATTCAAGGCGAGCGACGGGGGCAAAGGTTTCACCGTAGTCGATACCCTCGACTTGGGAGTAGCCTTGTGCCACCAAACGAGCCTTGTTGCGAACAATGATTCCATGAGCGTCTTGCTTGTTCTTGAATATCCACTTGGTTCCAATGACATTATGATTCCCGGTTGGCCTTGGCACTAATTTCCACACTTGGTTATGTTCGAAGTTGTTGAGTTCTTCATGCATGGCATTGAACCAATCCGGGTCCTCGAGCGCTTCATAAACCTTTTGGGGTTCGACACAAGAAACAAACGCATGATGTTCACAATAGTTTGCTAATTGTCTACGAGTGCTTACCCCCTTTCTTAGGCTTACAACCACATTCTCCATGAGATGACCTTTGGTGGTGAGCTTGGAAGCGATCTTAGCGGCACGACGCTCCAATTCCTCCTCGGAAGTGAAGTGAGGAGGGGTTACTTGATCATCTTGAGTGTCGTCTTGAGCTTGTTCTTGATCTTGAACTTGCTCGAGGGGAGGAACTTGACCTTGGGCATCATTTGGTGGATCACCACCATCTTGAGGTTGATCTTGCCCTTGATCTTGTTCATGAGGTTGAGGGCCTTCACTTTGTTCTTCGGAAGCATGTGGGTCTTGGGTTGGTGATGGCTCCACTTGAGTGGAGCATTGTCCTTCTCCTTCGGCCACAAGGGGTTCCTCAATGGGTAGGATATATCCAACACCCATTCTTCTTATGGCTTGGGGAGGAATTTCATCACCTACATCACAAGTACCACCTTGCTCCACTTGGGAGCCGTTATTCTCATCAAACTCCACGTTACACGTCTCCTCAATAAGTCCTGTGGACTTATTGAGAACACGGTAAGCATGGGAGTTTGTAGCATAACCAACAAATATGCCCTCATGAGCTCTAGTCTCAAATTTAGACAAACGAACACCTTTCTTGAGAATGAAACACTTACACCCGAAAGTACTTGAGGTTGGGCTTGTTACCGGTGAGTATCTCATATGGAGTCTTGTTCAAGCCTTTGCGGAGATAGAGCCGATTTGAAGCATGACACGCGGTGTTGATGGCTTCGGCCCAAAAGTTGTATGGAGACTTGAACTCCGCCATCACGGTCCTTGCCGCATCCATCAACGTCCGGTTCTTCCTCTCCGCAACACCATTTTGTTGAGGGGTGTAAGGTGCGGAATATTGATGCTTGATCCCCTCATCACTAAGAAACTCATCCAGGGTGTAGTTCTTGAACTCGGTGCCGTTGTCACTTCTTATAGTCAAGATCTTTGCATTGTGTTGACGTTGGGCTTCATTTGCAAAGTCAATGACTATTTGTTGGGTCTCACTCTTCCTCTTGAAAAAATACACCCAAGTGTATCTAGAATAGTCATGCACAATTACCAAGCAATATTTTCTACCCCCAAGACTATCAAAGGATGGAGGCCCAAAGAGATCCAAATGAAGGAGCTCCAAGGGCCTCTTCGAGTAAATGAGAGTCGTGGGAGGGTGAGCCTTCTCATGAAGCTTTCCTTCGATACAAGCACTGCAAGCACGATCTTTAGCAAAACTAACGTTCGTTAGTCCACGGACATGGTCCCCCTTGAGAAGACTTTGCAAAGATCTCATATTGACATGGGCTAAACGGTGATGCCAAATCCATCCCACGTCAACTTTAGCCATTAGGCATGTCGCGGTCTTAGTGGGTCGCTCCGAAAAGTTAATCACATAGAGACCATTCTCGACATGCCCAACAAAGGCTACTTTAAGAGTCTTGCTCCACAAGAGGGCCACGGTATCAATATGAAAGAAAGTGGCAAAGCCCATGATAGCAAGTTGACGAACGGAAAGTAAATTGTATGCAAGGGACTCAACTAGCATGACCTTCTCGATCGTGAGATCATGAGAAATGACAACTTTGCCGAGTCCCAATACCTTAGAAGACGAGGCATCACCCCACTTGACATTGGTGGGCATAGATGGAATCTTGTGCACGTCCACCACCAAGTCCTTGCTTCCGGTCATATGATTTGTAGCTCCACTATCGAGCAACCATGATCCCCCACCGGAAGCAAACACCTACAAGAGATCAATGCTTGGTTTTAGGTACCCATTTTGTAATGGGTCCTTTGATGTTAGTAACAAGGGTCTTAGGAACCCAAATGGACCATTCAATATACTCATGAGGAGAACCAACAAATTTGGCATAAACATGCCCATCACTTGCACGACATAACACATAAGAAGGATTAAAATCGCCGGCTTTGTTGGATGGGGTGGAATTGCCCTTCTTGACACCGTCACCCTTCGCATTGTTCTTCTTCTCCTTGGAAGTACTCTCTCCCTCCTTCACAAAAGTTTGCTTGAGAGGGGGAGGTCGTTTGGTCTTGTCATTCTTCTTCTTGTTCTTGGGCTTGGGTGCGAACCCAATCCCCTCCTTGGCCACAACTTCCTTTTGGTTTCTCAAAAGGTCGTTGAGGTTCTTCTCACCTTGTATGCATGACACAAGGCCTTTCTCAAGTTGCTCCTTCAACTTAGCATTCTCCTCAACAAGATGCACATGCTCACAACAAGAGTTAGTAGCATTTGCATTATCAATTAACACCATATGAGGAAAGGTGGCTTTCTCCTTAGTTAGCTTTACTTGGAGTTGACCATGAGACTCCTTGAGGCTAGCATGAGCACCCTTCAAGACTTTGTGAGCCTTGTCGAGAATGGCAAACTCCTCTTTAAGTCTAGCAAGATCAACCCCAAATTTTGCCTTCTCGGAGTTTAGCACACGAGACACAACAAGAGCATGATCAAGATCTTCCTTTAACTTAGCATGATCATCGTTGTATGACTCCTCAAGAGCCAAACGAAGACCACGCTCTTCGTCAAGAGCATTGGAAAGATCTGAAATCTCATCGGCATAGTCACGACTATGCCCCTCCATTAGAGATGGTATCTTCGTGAGCCTCGATCATGTCATTGGCTTCACCAAGTTGTTCCAAGAGAGCAACGAAGTGCTTCTTGGATTTACCCTTGAGTTTACTCATAAAGATCTCAAACTCATTTTCCTCCACATTTGTCCCCTCATGTTCATCAATGCTATCCGTCGAAGAAGGATGATTAATGATGGTAGTGTTGATGTTGGAGGTTACCTTATTGGTGGCTTTAGCCATGAGGCACTTGGCGGTGATGTTCTCATTGGGTGAGTCGAAGAGAGACACCCGTGCAGTCTTCGCAATGGCAACGGAGGCCATGGCAACCGACTCACCATCTTCATCATCGTCATCATCCTCATTGTACTCTTCTTGTACCACCAACGCCTTGGGAGGAGTCTTCTTGGTGAAGTTGCTCTTGTTGGGGAACGACTTGGCCTTGTCTTTTCTAATGAGCTTGCCACCATTGTCTTCCCTCTTCTCGTAAGGGCACTCCGCAACAAAGTGGCTCACATTGCCACAATTGAAGCAAGTCCTCATCCGTTGCTTGCCCTTTGCACCACTTGAATTGCTCTTGTTGAAGTTTGGCCTTGTGTTCTTCTTGCTCCAAAATTGCCTTGAAGCAAGAACCATGTGTTCATGATAGGCATACTTCGTATCTTCGAGGTTGCCCTCTTCTTCTTCCTCTTCATCCTCTTCCTCCATACTAACCTTGGCCTTTATAGCAAGGTTGGGCTTCTTTACTCTTTGAGAGCGAAGAACCGCATTGTCGGCGGTCTTGTCCAAGATGCTCATAGCAACAAATTCATCCAACACTTCACTTGATGACAAGGTGTGGAAGTCCGGCCTTTGACGAATTACGGAGGACATGGCTTTGTGGTAGGGCATCATTGCCTTGAGGAATTTTCGCTTGATCCAATTGTCATCCGTGTCTTTACTTCCATGATCTCGGAGAGAGACCGCGAGTTTGGTTACTCTCCGAAAAAGCTCGCGAGGTTCTTCATCTTCTTTCATTGCAAACTCGTCGGCTTCATCTTGCACCACTTCATAGTTGGAGCGTTGAATGCTTGCGCTTCCGCGATAGAGGGAAACAACTTGGAGCCAAGCATCTTTGGCCACAGTGTAAGGCCGGAGATGAGGAAGATCTTCGGGTGGGATTGCTTCTTGGATGATGAAAAGAGCATTCTCATTGAATTGATGATCCACAACTTCTCTAGGAGTGAAGTTACTTCGGTCATGCGGATAAAAACCCTCTTCAATGATTCTCCAAAGGTTAGTCTTCACATGATTTAAATTAGTCTTCACATGATTTAAATGACGCTTAAAATGATAGACCCAAGAATCAAAATCTACATTCTTCTCAATCTTAGGGGCCGGGCCGGCATGATTCAAATGAGTGGAAGGGAGCGGTCCACCATAGACAGGTGGAGGTTCCACATGGGCAAAGATGCCGGTCCCATTTTTATCACTAGAAAAAGGAGCTTTCTCGCTAGAAGCTTCCCCCTTGTCGGAGGTAGCATCCGTCACCTTGTTAGTGGGTTCATCCACTTTCAATGGTCCAGTGGTAAGTTTAAGCCCTTCTAAGAATTTATTCAACATGCTTTCGACCTTGGTCGTCATGGTGGTTTTCAATGTGTCCAACGCCACATTGAATTCCTCACGAGAGACCGCGGTTCCCCCATCTCCCGTAGACGAGACTGGATTCTCACCGGAGTGCTCCTCCACACCGTCTACGACATCAACCATACTCTTTGGACGGTAAAGTCCTTAATAAAGAAACCTGGCTCTGGTACCAATTGAAAGGATCGATATAGTTGACTAGAGGGGGGTGAATAGGCAACTAACAATTTTTAGCTTTTCTTTACCAAATTAAACTTTGCATCAAAATAGGTTGTCTAGATATGCAACTAAGTGGGCAACCTATATGATGCAATGACAACAAGCTCGCAAGCAAATAAGAGATATAACACGAGTAAACTTGCGAAAGTAAAGGAACGAGATAACCAAGAGTGGAGCCGGTAAAGACGAGGATGTGTTACCGAAGTTCCTTCCTTTTGAGGGGAAGTACGTCTCCGTTGGAGCGGTGTGGAGGCATAATGCTCCCCAAGAAGCCACTAGGGCCACCGTATTCTCCTCACGCCCTCACACAATGCGAGATGCCGTGATTCCACTATTGGTGCCCTTGAAGGCGGCGACCGGACCTTTACAAACAATGTTGGGGCAATCTCCACAACTTAATTGGAGGCTCCCAACGACACCACAAAGCTTCACCACAATGGACTATGGCTCCGCGGTGACCTCAACCGTCTAGGGTGCTCAAACACCCAAGAGTAACAAGATCCGCTAGGGATAGGTGGAGGGAATCAAATTTATCTTGGTGGAAGTGTAGATCGTGGCCTTCTCAACCAATCCCGAGCAAATCAACAAGTTTGATTGGCTAGGGAGAGAGATCGGGCGAAAATGGAGCTTGGAGCAACAATGGAGCTTTTGGGGGAAGAGGTAGGTCAACTTTGGGGAAGAAGACCCCCTTATATAGTGGGGGGAACAAACCAACCGTTACCCCCACTTCTGCCCCGCAGAGAGCGGTACTACCGCTGGGCCAGCGGTACTACCGCTTGCCACTATACGCGGTACTACCGCTCCTCCTCGCGGTACTGCCGCTTGGCCCAGAGCGGTACTACCGCATACGAGCGGTACTACGGCCCCCCACTGCCGCGGCCAGTACCGTACAACCCGACACGAAAAAAGAGCCCTCGAATCGAGGAGGTACTAGCACGAGACCACCGCGGTACTACGGCTGGGGGCTACCAGCGGTACTACTGCTCCGGAGCGGTACTACCGCTCCCAGAGCGGCACTACCGCTTGTAGCACCCAAGCGGTACTGCCGCTCCGTCCCGCGGTACTACCGCTGGGACCAGAGAGAGCACACAGTTGGGGGCTAACAGCGGTACTACTGCTCTGGAGCGGTACTACCGCTTGTAGCACCCAACCGGTACTACCGCTCCGGCCCGCGGTACTACCGCAGGGACCACAGAGAGCACACTGAGAAGAGAAACGAGCCCATCATCGAAACGGAAAGGCTCGGAGGGAGGGGCAAAGGAAGTGTACGTGATGATTCTGCCCTAGTCTCTCCAAAACGGACCCCCTCTTGATAGAACGGTGATCCCTATGAAACTAGTCCACCAAATTAATTCGAAGGGACTACACCGTCTTCGCTTCAAGCTCCGAGGGGAGGGAATCGTCTCGTGCCAAAAGGATGAATCTCTGAAAAACACTCAATGCACACGATTAGTCCGCAAAAGCATTGTCATCAATCACCAAAACATCTTAGGGATAAATATGCCCTTACAACATGTTAGCGACATGCCAAGAGCATTCTAAAAAAATTCATTTCACGTTCCGTCTTCAAAAAGAAAAAAATCCTTTCACGTACGAATTTGCCTGTATGCTTTGAGCAACTTGCATGTCCTATACTGCTCCTGTTTGATACTCTAACTTAGCTAGAGTTAGACTAACTCATGACTAACCCTGAACTAACTGTAGCCAAAGAGGTGTTTGGGTGACAGGGTTAGATTGACAATAAATGCACTTCATGGAGAGAGAAAAGTGATTTTTCAGTGGTCCCAATGAGAACTATCTCCAGTTAGCACCTCTTGGGTGGGATAGTTTTTTTTGTGGGTTCGGTGCAACTTGCTCCAATTTAAACCCTCATGCTCGGATACTTTAGGGCTATTTGAGCCCCAACTAGCTCAAACTAACTCTAACCCATGGATCCAAACAGGGCCTATGGCCAGTCTCGACGCGGAGCAGTCGAGTGCACCGGGAAGCGGCGCTCTCTCGGCCGTCGCGCCACTTCAAAGCCGGCGCCAGTGAGAGGTCGCCTCCGCTCTGGCCGGGCATTAATGCGGCACTGACGCTCTAGGGCGACGCTGACCGTTTCACGTGGGAAGCGCGCGCTGGCAAGGGAGTATAGGTTTTGAACCGTTTCAGGTGTAGTACTGGTAGTTTGCAAAACTACTCAATTATTGCACTCAGTTTCCTAAGAAATTGTGGTAAAAAACGTTACTCCACAGCCCGCTTCCCTTCTCCTTCCTCTTCCACCGCCCGCGCACGTCCGCGGGAAGCGACCGGTCAACCCTTATATAGGAGTGCTAGCACAAAAATATGCATGCATGACCACTAAAATTTCCATATTAAAGCGCTGCTCCGGCAGGAGTATGGCGTATGTTGTTACCTTCGGCCGGCCCATGGCTACCGGGCGACGGCGACCAGAGAAGAGGCGGCGGGAGGGGAATGAATGCAGCTACTGTTTGGGTTCGCCTTCCGGCTTAAATAAATGCGCAGCATCACGTGTACCCGCGGGTGCACAAATTGTAACATACGTGTCTGCTTAAGTGGGCGTCACGTAACTGGTGTGTGTGAGAGAGAGATTCTGAGAGACAGAGTGCGTGTGTGCGACTCTACTCTTCGGACATGTACTCAACCTTTTGCATCGGGATATAAGTATAATGGTATTTACTTTAGCTAGTGATTTACGTGGCCATGTTAACGTGGTTGTGTCAAAAAAATGTCACTTCCTGCTCGTGATTTGCGTTATATAATTACAAGCAAGATTCTCGTGCATTGCATGGAACATCAATATGCATTTTTTTACAGAACACCTGTTGTGATTGACCCATGCAGGAGTAATCCCATGTGTAAAAACTAATGATATCTCGAGAATTTTATCGGAAAACTGGTATCTCGAGAATGTCGTCGAAAAAATGAAAGATGAGAGATAAGGCGAGGAGGAGTGGAGCGTGGTGGTGACTGGTGGTCGGAATGGACGGAGGCATGGGGATGGACAGCGCCGGCAGGCGGCAGCGGCCACCATGCATGCTAGATTGTTCCAGAGACTTATTCCTTTTTTAATTGCTGAGCAATGAGGTTGCGGGAGATAATGATGTGGAGAGAGGTGCGGGTATCTTTTGTAAAATTATCATAGTTTGCTTTCTATCCTCAGATATAGATCATACGGTCTGTATTACAAGATGGCAGGCACACCATCACCGCCAACTCGTTTTTTTATAAGGGTACAGATGATAAGTTTGCTGACTACTAAAGTAAAGTGGAATTTGTCCATGTTATGCAAGTAAATAAAGGTGCTTGTTTATCATACGGGTAAGGTTGGATGAAGGGTGGTAGGAACAAATGCTCCGCCTAGAGCATGTGTGTGTGAGATGGAGTCTTAGTGTGTGTGTGTGTGGGGTGTGTGTGTGTGAGAGAGAGAGAGGAGAGAGAGAGATGGAGTCTTATTTTGTGTGTGTGAGAGAGAGAGAGAGGTGGAGTCTTAGTGTGTGTGGGGGGGTGTGCGTGCGTGCATGCGTGTGTGTGTGAGAGAGAGAGATGGAGTCTTAGTGTGCATGTGTGTGGGGGGTGCGTGCGTGCATGTGTGTGTGTGTGCGCGCGCGCGTGTGTGTGTGTGTGTCGCGGGGTCCTCTGTGGAGGATGTAATTTAAGTGTGCATGGCTTCATCATACAGAGGTGATGTGTATGGCAGAGGCCACCAACGATGGGGTGCGAGAGAGAAAATGCCCGTAGAGAGGGAAGAGAAGGTGTGTGCGCGTGAGAGGAGTCGACATCGAGAGAACATGTTTGTTCGAGAGACACCGAGGAAGACTACTATATATCGATGGTGCATGTAGGCGGGAATTAAACAAAGGGATGGTCTTATTGGTTTCGGGTATATAGGGGAAGAGTGAGAGGCGGGGGGTAGCTAGAAGGAGATTGTTAAGTGTGAGTGTGTGTTTTACCCATCCAGGCGGAAGTTATGTGCACAAAAGAGGAGAACGATTCGATGTGGCGTTAGGATTGAGGGTAATTAAACGTATGGAGACATAGAGACCTTGAACGTGCATGTGTCAGAGGTATACATGTATACGTGGGATGTGTGTGTGTGCGCGCGCGCATGATCGAGATAAAAGAAAGAAGACATAAGTCATAAGATCAACGACATGGGAGAGACGGATCGGTATGACAATATGCATGCATGTGAGAATGCATGGAAGAAGGCCCGACAATTGAGCATGTGTTTTTGTCTTTAAGAGATAGTGGCGTGGGCTGGAGCATGCATCTATGGCGAGCAGAGGGAGTGAGGCGCAACGATTGTGCAAAAGAGACCAACCTATAAATGCATATGTATGGAGAGACATATATAGTGTGGGTGATAGGAAGCAAGACTCCGTGCGAGAAAGAAATGTTGACGGAGAAACTACAGATAGATACAGAGATGGAGATGCTAGCTAGAGGGACATCCGCTAGTTTGGGTGTTGGAGATGACCGTCGGGTGGTTCAAAGGGTCAAGTTATTGTTGGAAATATGCCCTAGAGGCAATAATAAAATGGTTATTATTGTATTTCCTTGTTCATGGTGATTGTCTATGTTCATGCTATAATTGTATTAACTGCAAACCGTAATACATGTGTGAATACATAGCCAACAACATGTCCCTAGTAAGCCTCTAGTTGACTAGCTCGTTGATCAATAGATGGTTATGGTTTCCTGACCATGGACATTGGATGTCATTGATAACGGGATCACATCATTAGGAGAATGATGTGATGGACAAGACCCAATCCTAAGCATAGCACAAGATCGTGTAGTTCGTTTGCTAAGAGCTTTTCTAATGTCAAGTATCATTTCCTTAGACCATGAGATTGTGCAACTCCCAGATACCGTAGGAATGCTTTGGGTGTACCAAACGTCACAACGTAACTGGGTGGCTATAAAGGTACACTATAGGTATCTCCGAAAGTGTCTGTTGGGTTGGTACGAATCGAGACTGGGATTTGTCACTCCGTATGACGGAGAGGTATCTCTGGGCCCACTCGGTAATGCATCATCATAATGATCTCAATGTGACTAAGTAGTTAGTCACGGGATCATGCATTACGGTACGATTAAAGTGACTTGCCGGTAACGAGATTGAACAAGGTATTGGGATACCGACGATCGAATCTCGGGCAAGTAACGTACCGATTGACAAAGGGAATTGTATACGGGATTGATTGAATCCTCGACATCGTGGTTCATCCGACGAGATCATCGTGGAGCATGTGGGAGCCAACATGGGTATCCAGATCCCGCTGTTGGTTATTGACCGGAGAAATGTCTCGGTCATGTCTACATGTCTCCCGAACCCGTAGGGTCTACACACTTAAGGTTCGGTGACGCTAGAGTCGTAGAGATATTAGTATGCGGTTAACCGAAAGTTGTTCGGAGTCCCGGATGAGATCCCGGACGTCACGAGGAGTTCCAGAATGGTTCGGAGGTAAAGATTTATATATGGGAAGTCCTATTTTGGCCACCGGAAAATGTTCAGGATTTTTCGGTATTGTACCGGGAAGGTTCTAGAAGGTTCCAAAGTGGGGCCCACCTGCATGGGGGGACCCACATGAACGTGGGTAGTGGGGGCAAGGCCCCACACCCCTGGTCAAGGCGCACCAAGACCCCACCTTAGAAGGAATAAGATCATATCCCGAAGGGATAAGATCAAGATCCCTAAAAAGGGGGGATAACAATCGGTGGGGAAGGGAAATGATGGGATTTCTTTCCCCCACCTTTGCCAACGCCCCAATGGACTTGGAGGGCAAGAAACCAGCCCCCTCCACCCCTATATATAGTGGGGAGGCGCATGGGAGCAGCACCCCAAGCCCCTGGCGCCTCCCTCTCCCTCCCGTGACACCTCTCCCTCTCGCTGAGCTTGGCGAAGCCCTGCCGAGATCCCCGCTGCTTCCACCACCACGCCGTCGTGCTGCTGGATCTCCATCAACCTCTCCCTCCCCTTGCTGGATCAAGAAGGAGGAGACGTCTTCCCAACCGTACGTGTGTTGAACGCGGAGGTGCCGTCCGTTCGGCGCTCGGTCATCGGTGGTTTGGATCACGACGAGTACGACTCCATCAACCCCGTTCACTTGAACGCTTCCGCTCGCGATCTATAAGGGTATGTAGATGCACTCTTTTCCCTCTTGTTGCTAGAAGACTCCATAGATTGTTCTTGGTGATGCGTAGGAAAATTTTGAATTATTGCTACGTTCCCCAACAGTGGCATCATGAGCTAGGTCTATGCGTAGATTCTATGCACGAGTAGAACACAAAGTAGTTGTGGGCGATGATTTGTTCAATTTTCTTACCGTTACTAGTCTTATCTTGATTCGGCGGCATTGTGGGATGAAGCGGCCCGGACCGACCTTACACGTACTCTTACGTGAGACAGGTTCCACCAACTGACATGCACTTGATGCATAAGGTGGCTAGCGGGTGTCTGTCTCTCCCACTTTAGTCGGATCAGATTCGATGAAGAGGGTCCTTATGAAGGGTAAATAGCAATTGGCATATCACCGTTGTGGCTTTTGCGTAGGTAAGAAACGTTCTTTCTAGAAACCCATAGCAGCCACGTAAAACATGCAACAACAATTAGAGGACGTCTAACTTGTTTTTGCAGGGTATGCTATGTGATGTGATATGGCCAAAAGGATGTGATGAATTATATATATGTGATGTATGAGATTGATCATGTTCTTGTAATAGGAATCACGACTTGTATGTCGATGAGTATGACAACCGGCAGGAGCCATAGGAGTTGTCTTAATTTATTGTATGACCTGCGTGTCAATGAAAACCACCATGTAATTACTTTACTTTATTGCTAACCGTTAGCCATAGTAGTAGAAGTAATAGTTGGCGAGACAACTTCATGAAGACACGATGATGGAGATCATGGTGTCATGCCAGTGACGAAGGTGATCATGCCGCGCCTCGAAGATGGAGATCAAAGGCGCAAGATGATATTGGCCATATCATGTCACTTTATGATTTGCATGTGATGTTTGTCATGTTTACATCTTATTTGCTTAGAACGACGGTAGCATAAATAAGATGATCCCTCACTAAAATTTCAAGAGACGTGTTCCCCCTAACTGTGCACCGTTGCGAAGGTTCGTTGTTTCGAAGCACCACGTGATGATCGGGTGTGATAGATTCTAACGTTCGCATACAACGGGTGTAAGCCAGATTTACACATGCGAAACACTTAGGTTGACTTGACGAGCCTAGCATGTACAGACATGGCCTCGGAACACAAGAGGCCGAAAGGTCGAACATGAGTCGTATAGTAGATACGATCAACATGGAGATGTTCACCGATGATGACTAGTCCGTCTCACGTGATGATCGGACACGGCCTAGTTGACTCGGATCATGTATCACTTAGATGACTAGAGGGATGTCTATCTGAGTGGGAGTTCATTAAATAATTTGATTAGATGAACTTAATTATCATGAACATAGTCAGAAGTTCTTTGCAAATTATGTCGTAGCTTACGCTTTAGTTCTACTGTTTAAGATATGTTCCTAGAGAAAATTTAGTTGAAAATTGATAGTAGCAATTATGCGGACTGGGTCCATAAACTGAGGATTGTCCTCATTGCTGCACAGAAGGCTTATGTCCTTAATGCACCGCTCGGTGTGCTGAACCTCGAGCGTCATTTGTGGATGTTGCAAACGTCTGACATACACGTTTTGATGACTACGTGATAGTTGAGTGCGTAATGTTAAAACGGTATAGAATTGAGGCACCGAAGATGTTTTTGAAACGTCGCAGAACATGTGAGATGTTCCAAAGACTGAAATTGGGATTTCAGACTAGTGCCCACGTCAAGAGGTATGAGACCTCTGACAAGTTTCTTAAGCCTGCAAACTAAGGGAGAAAAGCTCAACCGTTGAGCATGTGCTCAGATTGTCTGAGTACTACAATCGCTTGAATCGAGTGGGAGTTAATCTTCCAGATGAGATAGTGATGGTTCTCCAAAGTCACTGCCACCAAGCTACTAGAGCTTCGTGATGACCTATAACAAATCAGGGATAGATATGATGATCCTTGAGCTATTTGCGTTTGACACCACGAAAGTAGAAATCAAGTAGGAGCATCAATTGTTGATGGTTAGTAAAACCACTAGTTTCAAGAAGGGCAAAGAAAAGAAGGGATACTTCATGAAACGGCAAATCAGTTGCTGCTCTAGTGAAGAAACCCAAGGTTGAACCCAAACCCGAGACTAAGTGCTTCTGTAATGAGGGGAACGATCACTGAAGCAGAACTACCCTAGATACTTGGTAGATGAGAAGGTAGGCAAGGTCGACAGAAGTATATTGGATATACATTATATTAATGTGTACTTTACTAGTACTCCTAGTAGCACCAGGGTATTAGATACCGGTTCGGTTGCTAAGTATTGGTAACTCGAAATAAAAGGCTACGGAATAAACGGAGACTAGCTAAAGGTGAGATGACGATATGTGTTGGAAGTGTTTCCAAGGTTGATGTGATCAAGCATCGCATGCTCCCTCTACCATCGAGATTGGTGTTAAACCTAAATAATTGTTATTTGGTGTTTGCGTTGAGCATAGACATGATTGGATTATGTTTATTGCAATACGGTTATTCATTTAAGGAGAATAATGGTTACTCTGTCTATTTGAATAATACCTTTAATGGTCTTACCTAAAATGAATGGTTTATTGAATCTCGATCGTAGTGATACACATGTTCATGCCAAAAGATATAAGATAGTAATGATAGTACCACATACTTGTGGCACTGCCACTTGAGTCATATTGGTATAAAACGCATGAAGAAGCTCCATGTTGCTGGATCTTTGGACTCACTCGTTTTTGAAAAGATTGAGACATGCGAACCATGTCTATTGGTAGATATGCATGAAGAAACTCCATACAGATGGATCGTTTGGACTCACTTGATTTAGAATCACTTGAGACATGCAAATCATAACACATGGGCAAGATGACTGAAAGGCCTCGTTTTCAGTAAGATGGAACAAGAAAGCAACTTGTTGGAAGTAATACATTTTGATGTGTGCAGTCCAATGAGTGCTGAGGCATACAGTGGATATCGTTATGTTCTTGCTTCACAGATGATTTGAGTAGATGCTGAGTATATTTACTTGATGAAACACAAGTCTGAATTATTGAAAGGTTCAAGTAATTTCAGAGTGAAGTTGAAGATCGTCGTGACAAGAGGATAAAATGTCTGTGATATGATCATAGAGATGAATATTTGAGTTACGAGTTTGGCACACAATTAAGAAATTGTGGAAATTGTTTCACGACTAATACCGCCTAGAACACCATAGTGTGATGGTGTGTCCGAACATCATAACTGCACCCTATTGGATATGGTGCATACCATGATGTCTCTTATGAATTACCGCTATCATTTATGGGCTAAGCATTAGAGACAACCGCATTCACTTTAAATAGGGCACCACGCAATTCCGTTGAGACGACACCGTATGAACTATGGTTTAGAGAAACCTAAGCTGTCGTTTCTTAAAAGTTTGGGGCTGCGACAGTTATGTGGAAAAGATTCAGGCTAATAAGCTCGAACCCAAAGCGGATAAATGCATCTTCTTAGAATACCCAAAACAGTTGGGTATACCTCCTATTTCAGATCTGGAAGCAAAAGTGATTGTTTCTAGAAACGGGTCCTTTCTTGAGGAAAAGTTTCTCTCGAAAGAATTGAGTGGGAGGATGGTGGAGACTTGATGAGGTTATTGAACCATGACTTCAACTAGTGTGTAGCAGGGCACAGGAAGTTGTTCCTGTGGCACCTACATGTGACGCCCCCGATTTGACCGTACACTAATCATACACGCAAATGTGTACGATCACGATCAGGGACTCACGGGAAGATATCACAACACAACTCTACAACATAAATAAGTCATACAAGCATTATAATACAAGCCAGGGGCCTCGAGGGCTCGAATACAAGTGCTCGATCATAGACGAGTCAGCGGAAGCAACAATATCTGAGTACAGACATAAGTTTAAACAAGTTTGCCTTAAGAAGGCTAGCACAAAAGTAGCAACGACCGAAAAGGCAAGGCCTCCTGCCTGGGACCTCCTAACTACTCCTGGTCGTCGTCAGCGGCCTGCACGTAGTAGTAGGCACCTCCAGTGTCGTAGGTGTCGTCGTCGACGGTGGCGTCTGGCTCCTGAATTCCAGCATCTGGTTGCGACAATCCGGTATAGAAAGGGGAAAAGAGGGAGAAAAGCAACCGTGAGTACTCATCCAAAGTACTCGCAAGCAAGGAGCTACACTACATATGCATGGGTATATGTGTAAAGGGCCATATCAGTGGACTGAACTGATGAATGCCAGAATATGAGGGGGATAGCTAGTCCTGTCGAAGACTACGCTTCTGGACATCTCCATCTTGCAGCATATAGAAGAGAGTAGATTGAAGTCCTCCAAGTAGCATCGCATAGCATAATCCTACCCGGCGATCCCCTCCTCGTCGCCCTGTTAGAGAGCGATCACCGGGTTATATCTGGCACTTGGAAGGGTGTGTTTTATCAAGTATCCAGTTCTAGTTGTCATAAGGTCAAGGTACAACTCCGGGTCGTCCTTTTACCGAGGGACACGGCTATTCGAATAGATAAACTTCCCTGCAGGGGTGCACCACATAACCCAACACGCTTGATCCCATTTGGCCGGACACACTTTTCTGGGTCATGCCCGGCCTCGTAAGATCAACACGTCGCAGCCCCACCTCGGCTCAACAGAGAGGTCAGCACGCCAGTCTAAACCTATGCGCGCAGGGGTCTGGGCCCATCGCCCTATGCACACCTGCACGTTGCGTACGCGGCTGGAAGCAGACCTAGCCTAGTGGCGTTCCGGTCCAATCCGGCGCGCGCCACTCAGTCGCTGACGTCAAAAGAGCTTCGGCTGATACCACGACGTCGGGATACCCATAACTACTCCCACGTAGATGGTTAGTGCGTATAGACCAAATGGCCAGACTCAGATCAAATACCAAGATCTCGTTAAGCGTGTTAAGTATCTGCGAACGCCGACCAGGGCCAGGCCCACCTCTCACCTAGGCGGTCTCAACCTGCCTTGTCGCTCCGCCACAAAGATCCACTTGCGGGTACTCCTACGAGCCGACCCGACTTTAGACCTCTCATGTGTCATGTAAATAAATATAAGTATATACCCGCGATCACCGCCCAGGTGATCACGGCCCGATAGTATAGCACAGCAGACGGACAAGAATGTAGGGCCACTGATGGAAAACTAGCATCCTATACTAAGCATGTAGGATTGCAGGTAAAGGTAACAACAGTAGTAGCAAGGATAGGCTATGCATCAGGATAGGATATCGAAAAGCAGTAACATGCTACACTACTCTAATGCAAGCAGTATAGCGGAGAGTAGGCGATATCTGGTGATCAAGGGGGGGGCTTGCCTGGTTGCTCTGGCAAGTAGGAGGGGTCGTCGACTCCGTAGTCGAACTGGGCAGCAGCAGTGTCGGTCTCGTAGTCTACCGGAGAGAAGAGGGGGAAGAAACAGTAAATACAATGCAAACATAAGCATGACGATGCGTGACATGACAATGAGCGGTGCTAGGTGTGCCCTAACGCGACGGTAGGTAGTACCGGTGAAGGGGGGGAACATCCGGGAGGTATTCCCGATGTTTCGCGTTTTCGGACAGTCGGACCGGAGGGAGAAAGTTGCTAGTTCGATAGGTTAGGGAGGTGTGGTGGACGAACGGACTGCGTATCCGGATTCGTCTCGTCGTTCTGAGCAACTTTCATATAGAAAACATTTTCATCCGAGCTACGGTTTAAAAGATATGAATTTTCAAAGTTTATTTGAATTTCTGGAATTATTTAATTAACAGAAAAAGGGATATGACGTCAGCATGACGTAGGAGTGACGTCAGCGGTCAACAGCCCGGGTTGACTGGTCAAATTGACAAGGGGGACCCACCTGTCATAGACAGTGGGTTAACAGAGGATTAAACTAATTAGTTTTTAGTTAATTAACTACTGGGCCCACCTGTCAGTGAGAGATTAATTAAACTAATTATTTTTATTTATAAAAAACATTTTCTTTTCTTTTCTTTTTTTAATTTTTGCGGCGGGGCCCGCATGTCAGTGACTGGGCCTGCCCAGTCAGCAGTTGACTGGGTCAACCCAGTCAACTGGGGCCCGTGGGGGCCACTGGCAGTGACCCAGGGGGTGGCCCCAGGTGTGCCACGTCGGCGGCCGGCGCCGGAGCAACGCCGGCGACCAGACGCACGGCGGCGCGGCTCGGGAGGGGTACGGGTTTCGCGTACAGGGGGTCTCCGGAGGCGTGGCTGGGCGCGTTCGACGCGGCTCGACGTCGCGCGTCCAACGGCGGTGGTCGGAGGGGCTGGAACGGCCGGAGTCGACCGCTACGAGCTCGCCGGCGGCGAGGTGCTACGGGTGCTCGACGGAAACGCGGTTACGGCGGGCAAACGAGCAAGCGTATGGGCGGGGGGGCATCTACGTACGGCGGGGAGTGCAACGGGCTTGGCCCCGTGACCATTTGGTCACCGGAGACCCG
>NC_057796.1:298397004-298401527 GCF_018294505.1 Triticum aestivum
TTTTTTCTTTTGACTGTTTTGTTTTCTGTTTTCTCTTATTTGTTTATTTCCTTTTTTGTTTTATTTCATTTAAAAGTATTTAGACATTTTATAAAAATGTGATTTCTCCACCATAATTACCAGTGTATTATTTAGAACCCACTGAACATTTTTGTTTGAATTTTTGAAAACTTTTATTTTCCACTTTTAAATTTAATTGAAGTTTGAACTAGGAGTTTGACAAGGGTGTGGTTCAAATGTGATCTAGCCCTGTTTAGCAATATGATTAGCTTAATCACAGGGGGTTACTGTAGCATGATTCTCAGGGTGTTACACTACACCAATTGAAGTGGAAGCTTATGATAGTGATCATGAAACTTCGGATCAAGTCACTACCAAACCTCGTAGGACGACAAGGATGCGTACTACTTCAGAGTGGTACGTAATCCTGTCTTGGAAGTCATGTTGCTAGACAACAATGAACCTACGAGCTATGGAGAAACGATGGTGGGCCCAGATTCCGACGAATGGCTCGAGGCCATAAAATCCGAGAGAGGATCCATGTATAAAACAAAGTATAAACTTTGGAAGAACTACTTGATGGTCGTAAGGCTGTTGGGTGCAGATGGATTTTAAAAGGAAGAAGGACAATGATGGTAAGTGTCACCATTAAGAAAGCTTGACTTGTCGTTAAGATGTTTTCTGACAAGTTCAAGGAGTTGACTACGATGAGATTTTCTCACTCGTAGTGATGCTAAGAGTCTGTTGGAATTATATTAGTAGTTACTGCATTATTTATGAAATCTTGTAGATAGGATGTCAAAAACATTATTTCCTCGATGATTTTCTTGAGGAAAGGTTGTATGTGATACAACCAGAAGGTTTTGTCAATCCTGAAAGATGCTAACAAGTATGCAACGGTCCAGCAATCCTTCTAAGGACAGGAGTAAGCATCTCGGAGTTGGAATGTACGCTTTGATGAGATGATCAAAGATTTTGGGTTTATACAAAGTTTATGAGAAACTTGTATTTCCAAAGAAGTGAGTGGGAGCACTATAGAATTTTTGATGAGTATATGTTGTTAACATATTGTTGATCAGAAATGATGTAGAATTTCTGGAAAGCATACAGGGTTATTTGAAAAGTTTTTTTCAATGGAAAACCTGGATTAAGCTACTTGAACATTGAGCATCAAGATCTATAAGGATAGATAAAAAATGCTTAATAATACTTTCAAATGGATACATACCGTGACAAGATTTTGAAGGAGTTCAAAATAGATCAGCAAAGAAGGAGTTCTTGGCTGTGTTACAAGGTGTGAGTATTGAGTAAGACTCAAGACCTGACCACGGCAGAAGAGAGAGAAAGGACGAAGGTCGTCCCCTATGCTTAAGACGTAGGCTCTACAGTATGCTATGCTGTATACCGCACCTGAAGTGTGCCTTGCCATGAATTAGTCAAGGGGTACAAGAGTGATCCAGGAATGGATCACATGACAACGGTCAAACTTATCCTTAGTAACTAGTGGACTAAGGAATTTTCTCGATTATGGAGGTGGTAAAAGAGTTCGTCGTAAAGGGTTACGTTGATGCAAACTTTGACACTAATCCGGATAACTCTGAGTAGTAAACCAGATTCGTATAGTAGAGCAGTTATTTGGAATAGCTCCAAGTAGCGCGTGGTAGGTACATCTACAAGATGACATAGAGATTTGTAAAGCACACACGGATCTGAAAGGTTCAGACCCGTTGACTAATAACCTCTCTCACAAGCGAGATATGAACAAACCCCATGGGTGTTGGATTCATTACAATCACATAGTGATGTGAACTAGATTATTGACTCTAGTGCAAATGGGAGACTGTTGGAAATATGCCCTAGAGGAAATAATAAAATGGTTATTATTGTATTTCCTTGTTCATGATGATTGTCTATTGTTCATGCTATAATTGTATTAACTGGAAACCGTAATACATGTGTGAATACATAGACCACAACATGTCCCTAGTAAGCCTCTAGTTGACTAGCTCATTGATCAATAGATGGTTATGGTTTCCTGACCATGGACATTGGATGTCATTGATAACGGGATCACATCATTAGGAGAATGATGTGATGGACAAGACCCAATCCTAAGCATAGCACAAGATCGTGTAGTTCGTTTGCTAAGAGCTTTTCTAATGTCAAGTATCATTTCCTTAGACCATGAGATTGTGCAACTCCCGGATACTGTAGGAATGCTTTGGGTGTACCAAACGTCACAACGTAACTGGGTGGCTATAAAGGTACACTACAGGTATCTCCGAAATTGTCTGTTGGGTTGGTACGAATCGAGACTGGGATTTGTCACTCCGTATGACGGAGAGGTATCTCTGGGCCCACTCGGTAATGCATCATCATAATGAGCTCAATGTGACTAAGTAGTTAGTCACGGGATCATGCATTACGGTACGATTAAAGTGACTTGCCGGTAACGAGATTGAACAAGGTATTGGGATACCGACGATCGAATCTCGGGCAAGTAACGTACCGATTGACAAAGGGAATTGTATACGGGATTGATTGAATCCTCGACATCGTGGTTCATCCGATGAGATCATCGTGGAGCATGTGGGAGCCAACATGGATATCCAGATCCCGCTGTTGGTTATTGACCGGAGAAATGTCTCGGTCATGTCTACATGTCTCCCGAACCCGTAGGGTCTACACACTTAAGGTTCAGTGACGCTAGAGTTGTAGAGATATTAGTATGCGGTTAACCGAAAGTTGTTCGGAGTCCCGGATGAGATCCCGGACGTCACGAGGAGTTCCGGAATGGTCCGGAGGTAAAGATTTATATATGGGAAGTCCTATTTTGGCCACCGGAAAATGTTCGGGATTTTTCGGTATTGTACCGGGAAGGTTCTAGAAGGTTCCAAAGTGGGGCCCACCTGCATGGGGGGACCCACATGAACGTGGGTAGTGGGGGCAAGGCCCCACACCCCTGGTCAAGGCGCACCAAGACCCCACCTTAGAAGGAATAAGATCATATCCCGAAGGGATAAGATCAAGATCCCTAAAAAGGGGGGATAACAATCGGTGGGGAAGGGAAATGATGGGATTTCTTTCCCCCACCTTTGCCAACGCCCCAATGGACTTGGAGGGCAAGAAACCAGCCCCCTCCACCCCTATATATAGTGGGGAGGCGCATGGGAGCAGCACCCCAAGCCCCTGGCGCCTCCCTCTCCCTCCCGTGACACCTCTCCCTCTCGCTGAGCTTGGCAAAGCCCTGCCGAGATCCCCGCTGCTTCCACCACCACGCCGTCGTGCTACTGGATCTCCATCAACCTCTCCCTCCCCTTTCTGGATCAAGAAGGAGGAGACGTCTTCCCAACCGTACGTGTGTTGAACGCGGAGGTGCCGTCCGTTCGGCGCTCGGTCATCGGTGATTTGGATCACGACGAGTACGACTCCATCAACCCCGTTCACTTGAACGCTTCCGCTCGCGATCTACAAGGGTATGTAGATGCACTCTTTTCCCTCTCGTTGCTAGAAGACTCCATAGATTGTTCTTGGTGATGCGTAGGAAAATTTTGAATTATTGCTACGTTCCCCAACAGTTATATATGTGTGTGAGAGGCCACTTGACTGCATGTAGAGAGAAACATATGTAGTGTGTGTGATAGGAATCAAGAGTGAGGGCGAGAAAGAAGGTTGATGGAGAAACAGATAAATAGAAAGATAAAGATGCTAGCTAGTGTGCGTTAGAGATAGGAGTCGAGTGGATCAGAAGGCTGGGTTATGTGTGTGGGTGTGAGAGAGATAGAGAGAGGGTGCATGTGAGTCACATACAAACAGATATCAGAGAGAAATAAGATCCAGAGAGACGGAGTTTTGTGTCTGCGAGAGAGAAAGATATTTCACAATGAGAGTGATAGCTAGAGAGACATACGAGGGAACGCAAGATATCTCTAGGGAGAGAGGGTGTGTGTGAGCGACATACAAGAGAACAATGGAGAAATATGAGACCCTGGGAGACAGAGTTTGTGTTTGTGTGTGAGAAAGAGATATTGAAGAGGAAGAGTCGTAGGTTCTCATATCTAAGGAGCGAAAGACATCTCCGTATGAGGGGTGTGCGAGTGGCACACATGGGAATAGTAGAGAGAAATGAGACCCCGGGAGACAAAGTTTTGTGTTTGTGTGAGAGAAAGAGATTCCACATGGAGAATCATAGTTAGAGACACATAGCAGGGAGCGAGATATACTTAGAGAGAGATAGAGTGATGAAGGTCGAGGGAGAGAGTACCGTCAGTGTGTTACGAAGATAAAAGATCATTGTCGACATACAGGTAGCACGAGAGATACCTGAGAGACGATGAACGCGTATAGGTCCAGAGAGATAGTCCTATATAAGCATGAGTGATAGCTATATGAGACGAATATCTGGATTAAAGGGGATTCAAATATTTAAACTAGAGATCACGACATCGATAATATCATAACGCAAATTGGTGTATCAAACATGCATATTCATTTGAATTTGGGCACACGTGTAATGTTATATA
>NC_057796.1:298738677-298741551 GCF_018294505.1 Triticum aestivum
CCAAAAGTCGATTCAGTAGACTGAAGTGTAGCTAAATCGGAGCAGAGCAGCAGCACAAGCGAGGGGGAGAGCAGCAGCAGCAGCGCGAGCGAGCGAGCGAGAGCCGGAGCAGCAGCAGCTGGGCGAGCGAGCGATCGAGCGAGAGCCGGAGCAGCAGCAGCAACGCGAGCGAGCGAGCGAGCGAGAGCCGGAGCAGCAGCAGCAGATCCGGCTGGTATGGACGCCGCCGCCGAAGAGGCCTCGCACTAGGGGAGAGCGGCCGTGGAGATGTCGCCCGCGACGCTGGCTTCAAGGTAGCTGCTCCATGGGGGTGCGGGATGGAGCACCGTCGGCGCCGGGAGGTCGAGCTAAGGAGAAGGTGCGATGCGATGAGTGTATAACCTCTTTGGTGGCGCCGAGTAGGCCTCGGCTTCGTCCGAGGAGTCGGTGAGGATGTTGCGGTTCCGGTGGAGCAGGTTAAGGCGGTGCTGTGGGGATGGAGCAGCCGCGATAGACGAGGTGATCGTCGGAGCAGCTCCTTGGAGGTGGAGGACGGGGCGGCTGAACCGGCGGGACGACAAGATGGACGACGGATCCTCATCCGGGGAGGTGGATGAGGGACGTCGAGCTGTTGCGGTGGACGACGTCGTCGGGGAAGAGGCTCCGGCTGGGCAGCGGTGAGGTGGCGGACGGAGGAGGGTGGGGTTTCGCGGCTGGAGCGAAGAGGTTATGGCGGCCTCGGATTTCGAATGGCAAAAAGGAGGCGATGGGAGGGGTGAACCATGACTTAGGGATGCGCTTGTCCAAAATGTAGGGTGTGTTACAAAAGTACCCCCCACCGATTTGAACTAGCGGCCCTTTCGGCTCGGGGTTAGAAGGGGGATTTCGCGTGTCGGGATTTGGCAGCTGGAGGGAGTTTTCGCGCGTGTTGTAATTTCGGGATAGCAAGGCACGGGTTGTGAAGGCGCCAGTTTTGGGAGCACGATATCTGAATTTTTGGGATATAACAAGGCGCGGATTGAATTTTAGGGACAAGCCTAACGTGTAATATTGTACTTGTACATACCAAATCAATTCGCACTTCCCTCAACCAAAAAGAAAATGAAAAAATAAACTATTCACACCACACAAAGAGAGAGTCTTGCCCCGTTTTACTATAAAAAATGCTATTCAAAGCTACTCCCTCCTTCCATCTATATAGGGCCTAATGCGTTTTTTGATGCTAACTTTGACCAAATATTAGAGAAATAATATATGACATGCAACTTACACAAAGCACACCGTTAAATTCGTCTGTGGAAGGTTCTTTCAATGATATAATTTCCACATTGTGCATGTCATGTACTATTAATCTTGTCAATAGTCAAAGGCGGTCTTAAAAAACGCATTACGCCCTATATAGATGGAAGGAGGGAGTATGAATCCATGTTATGTCCAATTAAATTTTTTCGCTTGCTGTATAATGCATGTAACCTACTCATACCAACATTTTAGTGCATTCCAAATGTCTATACTACCGCTGCAATTCGAACTGAATTTTAATCCGTTTCTCTATTTCAATAAGAATCTACAATCATGATTGTTGCCAACTCCAACCATCATTCGTGTATTACCTTAATAACACACCACACGATTACTATAGAGATAGATATGAACTATGTGTACTACATGAACTCGAATTCTATTTTTTGAATAATAGTACATTTGATGTTGATTCCAAATAATAGTACATTTGATGTACTAACTATATATTCATAATCTAAACCATGTTCCATACGTGTACACCGTGTTTACCACACATAGTAAAGTGCCCCGCCCCCTACATTATGACAAGTATTTAGACCTGAGCTGCAAAAGCCATACATTAGCCCAAATTATGATCAATGTTCTATATATTATACGTAGTACTAGCAAGATGCCCATGCGTTCCACAGAACATCAACATGATCAAGGGGAGGCCTAATTTGCAAATATGGAGAGGGGTGTGGGTATCTTTTTTCACAATTGCCATAGTTTCCTTCCTATCCGTCAGATATAAATCGGACGGCCTATATTGCAGGATGGCAGGCACACCATCATCAACAACTCCGTTTTTTATAAGAGTAGAGATAAAATATATAATATGTAGTATAACATGTTCATAACCACACCATGTGTATCACCTTTATATATATTCACACATGCGTCGGTTTAAAACACTATGATAAATTCTTCAAATATCCTAATTCACTTTTTATAATGAAGTATGATCTCTATTCGTCTTTTACACCCACACAATCCTCTTATCTTTGTAGCTAGCTAGCGCTAACTTTCTCTCGTGCATGCACACGCCCACATCCCTCTCACCCTCTCTCAGCATTCTCTAGCTCCATCGCGCAAATTCGTCTTTTCACTTTAGGTCGTTCACCCATGGTGTGTGTAGGCCCCCCAGCTCCTTCTTTACGGCACACATCGATCGATATGCCTCTCTAGCCACGTGTGCCTAGCACAAAACACAAGCTTCCCCTCTTCTCTTATCACCGTCCATGCCTCACTCCCACCACTCTTTTCATCGATCTCGTACTCGCACACTCCTCCCCCCTCGATATAGTATGACTCTCGCACCACCTCCTAGATGCATCCCTCTCTCTCTATCCTTCTCCCCGTGCCTCATTTGCTTATAACACACACATGCATGTATACCGATCGATCTCCCAACATATACCTAGGTCGACTTTAACTATCCCCCCCCCATCGATCGACGTAGCTCACAAATTATGTCTCTCCTTTCTCTGACAAATGACGATTGATCTTCCTATGTAGTTATGTCTGCTTACCACAGCCATATCGCCCCCCCCCCCTCATCATTCGTGCATGCCTCCTGACCCGTCTCTCACACGCACATGCACAGACAGG